>NC_041388.1:316253035-316260719 GCF_002162155.2 Triticum dicoccoides | reverse complement strand
TAGGTTTTGGAACTGCATATGGGCTTTGAAAGTTAGATCACCCTCCACGTCCAGGACCCAACTGTTGTCCTCCAACGCTTGTTGGACGCATGTACGTCTGTGACGAAAACAAGATAGGGGGAGTGGACAGAAATGTAGTCCTCGAGTAGCGAATAGCTGTGACGAGCCAAAGAGTTACTCCCTCCGTCCAAAAAAATTTGTCTTAATCTTGTCTCTTAAATGGATGTATCTAACACTAACTTGGTGCTAGATATATCTATTTAAGGAATAAACTTTTTCAGACAGAGGGAGTACATCAGAAGATCCTAAAATCCTCTTTACGGTAGTCCATCGCCACAATTTTGTCGTATGGACATGTTTAGAATGAACCACAGGAGTATATTTTTTCTGCGGCATCTCTTTCACTAGTCTTGCTCTCTGTATCGATCCAGAAAAAAACAACAGGAATTAAAGATCCGGGGCCCTGGCACGACACCTCACTGTCACTGACGTGCCTTGTGCACATGCGTCTGTTCACTGGATCCTCACAATAGCATGTAAAGAAGGCAAATGACAAGAAGGCGCGGATCACCAGACAAATTACTGAACAGATTAGCAACTGTACTCGCATTTGGATGCCATGAACATCTTACAAGTTACAATCACATCATATATGTACCCATTTTGTTGGAGATTAACATGTAAATGATGTATGGCTGTTCGTAGATCTCGATCTAGTCCATCAAGAGAGACAATACTGACAAGACAGCTCACCCAACTGCATTCTGATCTACGGCCAGCAATGCATGGGCACCGACGCATCAACCGCTCTTTCGTCCATGCAATGTACGTACTCCTACAAACTTTCTCCGTTGTTTCTTGAGAGGCACCAACCAATTTTTTGTTCTACATTTAAGCGTAAATAATCGAATGCGACAATTAAAACCTGACGTGCACAGCGCAATTGGATCGACAAATAATACGCCTCATGTCCATTATCAAGGACCAACCAAGGGACCATGGACCCGCAAATCTCCAGAACCACAGATGCAATCCTACTGTTTTTGTATATAAACAACAAACCCGAACGTGCTGCATCAGCAGTGATACGGACTAGCAAGCCCTGTTGTCTTCCACTACTCATCCCGGTCATGGCTTGCTTCAAGCTCAACCCCACGTCCGTCGCGCTCGCCGCAGCCGTCGCCGTCATCCTGGCGGTGGCGGCGCCGCGGCCGGCGGCCGGGGCGTCGGCGCACCTGCACGTGTACATGCACGACGTGATGGACGACAGCGCGATGATGGTGGTGCGCGGCCCGCGGGGCAACTTCGGCAACACGGTGGTGATGGACGACGTGCTGACGGAGGGCACGTCGTCGTCGTCGGCCGCCGTGGGGCGTGCGCAGGGGCAGTACGTCGTCGCCTCCTCCAAGGGCGGGTTCGAGCTGATGGTGACCATGAACGTGGTGCTCACGTCGGGGGCCTACGCGGGGAGCTCGGTGACGGTGATGGGCCGCGACGACACCGGCGTGGCGGTGCGCGAGCTGGCCGTGGTCGGCGGCACGGGGCAGTTCCGGATGGCGAAGGGCTACGTGCTGTGGAAGACCGTCCGCCCCGACCTGCTGGAGCTCGACATCTACGTCAACCCATGAGCCACTGCCCACTCGGCCGATTCAACGTGCATGCGTCGGTGACCTCTGGCAACATTGCGTAAGTGTTGCACGTGGTCGTTCAAAATAAAAATGAGTGTTGCACCTTGTGTTACAAAGGCGCTACGTGGATGTTTGTGATATTGTTTTCCGTGTTTCTTTTATCTTGTCATTCTTTTTGTTGGTCTACTAAGTGCAACGGATTATGAGCACCTGTCATATGTGGATGCTGCTTGTGTTTGAATCAAATAAATATTTTGCAACTATACAATAATGATCAAACAAATAAATCATCGCTATTTTGAATTTTAATTCTCATATAATTACTCTAATTCATGTTTCATCCAATCAAATCTCATTTACTTCTATAAAGGATGGTGAGTACCCGCCTCCTTGGGGCTTTGCCGCGCTAGAGTGACATCCGCATTGTCCGTTTCACACGCACGTGGCGCCGATGTCTCCTAGGCATGCTTCGTGCCATCTCCGTGGCTGCCCCGCCCTCGGCCGGTTTTCCTCGGGGATCCACAACTCGGTGACTTATTTCTATTCCTTCGGGTGGGTCGTGGGCGTGCCCGGGCCCACCTTCCTGTGGGGTTATCGTCGTGTTAGTGGGCGCCATATTGCGCGCTAAGCCGCCCGTGACAGGTGAGCCTGGGCCAGGTTGTCAGCGTCGTTCGCCCCTACGGGGCTGCGTCACTCGCATACGCCCGACTCGGGGTGAGTGTCGTTCACCTCCCTCCAACACAATAAAGCAAAAGCGGGACATATAGTGTTTTACTCCCTCAATTTCTTTTCAGTTTGCATATAAGATTTGGTCAAAAGTCAAACTTTGTAAAGTTTGACTAGCTTTGTAGGAAAAGATATCAATATTTATACTATGAAATCAATATTATTAGATAGATGATAAAATTAATTTTCATAACATATAACTTTTGTATTGTAGATGTTGATATTTTTTGTGGGGGCAGACTTCACCTTCATATAACATAACCGTAGAAAGCTTTGCAACATGACTGATGTTACTGAAAAACTGTAAAACTTTCGTGCAATAAAGAGGAAGCTTTCAATGCCACATCGAAATTTTGGGGGAGAGAATACGTACGCCATGACCGATTGGAGAACTAGATTGAGCGAAGCGATGCTCTGACTTTCTTGCAAAAAAAACGGTGCTCTGACAATCTGATCACATTTGATCGAACGGCAGCGAGCAAGGCCGATTCCCCGAGTGAATCAGCCGGCGGGACTCCTTTTTATCGAGCTCGAAAAAGCAATAAGTGTTTTCCTAATTTTTTTTATAAAGTTGGTCAAACTTTATAAAGTTTGATTTTGACCAAATCTTATATGCAAACTAAGAAGAAACAGAGGGAGTGTCTCCTTGGAGAATCTGAACCTTAGGAAAATATGTGCCCTTATTACCATCGTCCCAAGACACCTACTTAGAGCCCCTACCAAGGGATTTGCCAGATTTAGCTCTGACAGTGATGGCCCATGCAGGTCCTACTAGGTGATCGTCGTGGTTTGATGGAAATTCGAATCAACGCTTAGATCGGCTCCGGCGCAATCTTCACACCGGGGCAAATGTTCGCCTTCGTCGGCATCACCCTTGTCGTCAGTCCGACTAGCCACGTTGGCCAGGTCAAATCCTTTGCTCCAGGCCTGATCGTAAGATACAACGACATGTCATGTTGTGGTTCAATATGTATGCAATTGTGGAGTAAAAAAGAGGAAAGCCAAAAATTTTGGACACCAATTCTACATCATCCATTAGAGCAACAACAGCCATGGTGCCCAAAAACCTCCCTCCTGCCCTATAATCGTTTTAGGGCATCAAATTTTACATCTATTGGAGATGCTCTTATGAACAGTTGCTTAAGAGTCTGCCTCCCCTCCCCCCTCATACCCGTCACCGATCCTGCCTTGATGTTGTATGAATTGATCCCAAATGGCACATCCTGGTTTGCCAAGCTTTGCCTTATAATATGGTCCAGAATTCCCTAGGATGAATAATGCCAGGCTGCCAATACTATTATAGATCTGCGGAATATTTCAGGTTTATTCAGGATGTTGTGCATTTATTTTTTCCAATAGAACATTGCAGGTTTATTAGTTTCGTTTTCTTTTGGAGATAAATTAACAGGGCACTCTTTGGCAATAAATACTACTCCCTCCGTCCCATAATATAAGACGTTTTTGCAAGCTAACCTGTTTTCCTAAGAAATAAAGGGAAAAGAAAAAAGAGGAACAGTCCAGCCTTGGTCAGTTGGGCACACTGTATTCAGCAACAGGTGAGGAAAATGCAAACCCTTTTTTTCACAAACCATAAGGTGAAGAGAGCCTACAAATATTTCACTTCAACCTGAAGTGAAACCCATTGCACGTCGTATGCAGGTTGAAGTGAAATTTCTTCAGAAATCAGAAACTGTCATGTTCCTATACCTGTTTAGCATCATCGTATCTTACCTGATGAGCCTTCCTCGTATGTCGGGAAGCAAATTAAGAGAAGCTTCTATTTATCTAGTGCCAACATGGTCCGGGGGACTGTCCAAGAACAGCCCCTTGTTTCTGTCCAGTTGCCGATTGATCTTCGAGACCCGCAAAATCTGTGAAATAAAATGATATTTTAAAGATGAGACTTCTTTTAAAAATGAGAACAAAAATAGCTTCCTTTATATACAGTATAAATACAACAACTTTGAGTTCATCTGTGAAATAAAACCACTCTTAAATAAATTGATGTAAGAAGACTAGAAAGTACGTACTAACATATTAAAAATCTATTAACATCGAAGTAAAAAAACGATATTTTATTCAGTTAGCATATGCTATTTTATCTTCAAATGTTTTCAAAAGTCACGTTTGAGTTACCAAAATTTCTAGGATTGACAATCCATAGCTCTTTTTTTTTTCTCGCTTTCTTTTTTTCATTCTTTTCTTGTGTTTGATATGCTGTTTTGCACTATTCTTTATCGAAATAAACCTAGCTAATATTTTTTGAACCAAATCATACAGCAAGCAGTAAAATAAACCAAACAAAAAAAATCCATATTTATTCCAGCATTACTTCTGGCTTTTCCTTACCCCAAGTTAGAAAATGATTTAAAGTAGTTATAGTTCACGAAAGGAGAGAGGAATATTCAGTGATTCCATCATTACCATGAGGGATCTTGCATCGGTCTGCACTTCCAAAGCAAAGTCCTATGTAACTTCATAATTCATACTACTGCTGCACTTTACAATCGAATATAGTATTACACTCAGCACCGGATACTGGTTGCTCGTTTTTTTAGGTGTGTTTCCTTGAGGAGTGCAGAACAATTCAACACTTCCAATTCCCTAAGGCCAATGACGCTGCTTGATGCAGCATTGTAATATTCAGTCCCAGTTGCCTTACGTTTCCAATATCAAACATGGATACCAGTGATACAGTTCGTAATATATTGGTATTATCAGTATCATATCACTGGTTGGAGCAACACTTGAAAGTAGGGGTATTCATGCACAGTGTGGATGGTTTGTTCCAAATCCAGTGACTGTAGCTGTGTTGCTTCAAAAGCTTCCAAACTTGGTTAGGAAATGAAGACCACCTTTCTCATTAAATGGCTGGCAGACCTCATTTGGTTAGGAAATAGCTCTTTCCTGATATCTTTTTGAAATAATTATATCTCTGTTCGCTGTGCCCGTTGAACACCCCTACATCAGATAGCCTTGAGCTGGTACTTGAAAAATATACATGTTTGAGGAACAGACTGAAAATTGCACATCTAAAGAAATATCAAGCATTTGTCCTGAAAATATTCCATGTGTTTGGTCGCACAACTTAAAATGTGTTCCTTTTGTAGTGTCGTCTCTTTTCGTCGAATTCTCGTAAGTATGTGCATCTTTGCTTTATAGAAGGAAATAGCAGCCACAGAAAGGCATCACAAGGAGCAATTGGCTCACATGACCCAACAAAACAAATAACAGGAGCAGGGAGCAACAGCTGCCTCTGCTTCGAGTGATACACGAAGCAATCTAACAAAAGAATTTCTGACATGGTAGTAGGGAACTACTTCCTCTGTTCCAAATTATAAGATGTTTTGGTAGGCTAAAATGGCCTAACAAAACGTCTTATAATTTGGGATGGAGGTAGTAGCCAATAGTCCTCATTGAGCTTTTGATGTTTGAGAAGTTCAAATCTAGGCCTGCGACAGTGTGGAACAGTTTTGTGCACCATCCTGTCTCCATCATTGTTCTTGCATGATTGCGAAATAACAAATTTTGCATAACATATTTTTATTGAATTACCATCTTACAGCGACATTATGTCGGAAAATGGAACACCGTAGAAGCTCCAAGCTTTAGGAAAAGACAAGCCAATTGCATTGGAAGAAATGACACTTTGCTCTTGGCAGCTTCTAGGAATAAAATCAGCACTGGAACAAGAAAAGCTGGCACTTTGTGGCGCCTTACATTCTTGGTAAAATCAGATGCACCAATGCTTCAACAGACTAAGGAACTGCAAGAGAAATTTCATCAGTTGAGGGGAGGCTTCTACAACCCAAAAGGCATGTCTGTTGTTACAGCATAAACCCTTTTGTGATCGTCTATAGGATCATAGCTAAATGGCTGTTCGTTCATAAGGGGAAACACAGGAACCCTGAGTTCAGATTCTTCTCCCAGAACTTGAACTCAGACCGGCATGGATTGGAAACTGAAGCGATCGAAGAGCGTGCCTAAGCTCAAGAACGGATCGCCTACGAGTCCGACTAAAGGTAATTCATTTGGTTGTCCACTTCCCTCTACTTTCCTTTAGTTTCTCCTCTCTTTGTTTTCTCTATGCAAATGAAACATATGTGGTGCAAAATGACTGAGATCAGAGATGATTCAGCTTGCCAAACCAGATAGCCATAGGATTTTTTTTTGCTTTTCTTTGTGCAATGCAAACTTGATACCGAAGCGATACACGGAAACCAAGGAAATGTTTTTGGGCACAATCAGGGAGGTCAAAGAAAGTTTTCTTGGCCTTGAAAAACAAAGCAAGTTCTTTGTCTGGAGATCCCAAGGCAGCTTAGCTGTGCAGAATTCTGGCACCAGAATTCATCGTTTCTCTAATCTCAACATTACAAAAACATGAGCTGTGCTGGTCCCTCCTGAAACTGAGATTTCTCATTACTAGTATTATTTTCTGGAGAAAGGTACTTTATAAAATTGGGGGAGTAACCGGCTCTGGTTTCCACGCTGGCAAATAGATCAAAATTGATATTTGATATGAATTGGGTGTGCTTTCTAAAATTGTTTAAATTTTGTTTATATTCTATGAACTCCATTTGAATTAGTGATTTTACAACCTTGCATTTCAATATGAGATTTTATATGAATATCTTTAGCAAATTACCTGTCGATTATTTCTGGTTACTGCAGCATCTGCATTATTTTCTGCCAACAATGCATCATCTTAATTATTGTACTAGTAGTTTCCAGATGCAATGCACCATGATATTCATGGACTCTACGTGCAGTGCTCTGCTGGTTTTACTTGAACCCTCCTGGTCAACATGTTATCTTCTCCCTGGTTTCTGACTTTCAAGAGTAGTTAGGTAGAATACACAAAATATCCTTGTTAAGGGCAGCATGTCAAAGATCTATTTAATCCCCTAGCAGATTCGAACATATGTCAGCATTTGACCAACAGGAGGAGTTTCAAATTATATTAGTGCATCCAACAAGGATCTAGTTAATCCTATAGACTCGAATGTAAGAAAATGTTAGCATTGGCAAAAAATAAGGAACCGGTAATTTTATAGTGCATCAAATAAAAATAATAAAAACACAAACAAAATTTCTCTGTTTCGGAGAGGTGAGAATGATTGCCGGTTGAAAATATTCGACGCTCCAAAACCACATGTCACAACCTCTTTGATTCGCATGAATTCGAAAAATGCAAGATACTTGCAGTATGCTCTCTTGATTTGCGTAGATTCAAAACCACAGAAATCAAAAGGAAAGTATGTTTGATACACCACATAAACAACAACAACAACAACATCAACAACAGAAAAACTTTTTTTTCAAGAAAAATG
>NC_041388.1:316198462-316252539 GCF_002162155.2 Triticum dicoccoides | reverse complement strand
ATGCGGCCATTTTATTAACAACAGAAAAACTGATGAGACATATGAACTTTCCCGAAGAGGTTAGTTGTTGGGCGAGCATTTTTCCTTTATAAATAGACTGAGTGCATAGTGGACCACGGCAAAAAATAACCAGATCTCAAACCCTGCAAATCAAATAAGAAAATCCTGGTGAACCAATGACGCCTTGCCGGAGAATTCATTTGGATTTTCCCCTGGCATGTCCGGAGCTATGGTTTTGGCTTCTGCGCCGGAGCCTCCTCCTCCCAGCATACAAAAATGGCCAGTTGCTGCCGCGGCCAATCGGACCGAGAAGAAGGGATGTTAAGTCGTGCGCGCATGGAACCAACCCCGTGATCCCATATCGCGTCGGTAGCTCTGTACCAGACGTAGCGCTGCCTCCTCTTCCATCGCGCGCCACCACCGGGAGGAGCCATGCCCAGCGACGCCGCCCTCTCGCCGGCGCCGACCGGCAGGAACAACGGCAGCAAGATGCAGAAGCTGCTAAAGTCGGCCTTCAAGCGCGGCGACTCCCCGGCCCAGGCGGCCGGGGAGGAGCCGGAGCTCAGCCCGTCCGCGTCCAGGGGTTCTGGCTCGGGCAGCGGGCGGACGTCGTCGGGGAGGCGTGTCGCCCGAGGCGACGACGTCGGCGACCGGTCCAGCCGCGAGAGCATCGAGCTCGACGCTGAAGGTGAAACAAATCTCGTTGAGCTCCCTTCCCTTGTGCATTTGGCTTATGTTAACTCTAATTTAAGCGGAGCGTGGCCGAAGGCACCGATCTTTTTTTCCCTCGTTTCGAAAGTGGGATGAATTCAAAATGAATTTCACTAATGCAAAATACTCCCTCCATTTCAAAATAAGTAACTCAACTTTATACTAACTTTTACGACAGAAGGAGTAGAAAGTAGGAAAAAGAATACAAGTATCTCACGCTATATCCACGGAACTACTCGGTGCCCGACACTCCATGCCCGATTTCCAGACGACAATTGATTCAACAGCTGTGCAACACTTACTAGTACCCATGCATGGTTCGATCGATAGCATCGTCTAGAAATCAGCCGAACAATGTCGTCTGCATAGCAACACTCCTATTTCAATGCTCCTCCTTTACACGAATCATGTTTTCTCCATTGATGGACCAACAATTCATGCTTTGAGGTATTTTTTTTCTATGGGAATCCGTTAATTTTACAAATTTGGACATATATAAAAATCAAAAGCATCCCCAGCAGAGTGCTTTCGCCGTTAGTGTTTTTTCTGATCTCAATACATTTCACCGCTCCATAAAAAATTCTCTCTACCCTATGTACCCCAACTTGGTACTCCCTCCATTTCAAAATAGGTAACTCAACTTTGTACTAACTTTAATATAAAGCTAGTACAAAGTTGGGTCATCTATTTTGAAACGGAGGGAGTAGTTCCACTGCCTGTCCAGGGTTGAGCCCTGAGATTTGGCGATGGACTTGAAGAGTCACCTACAGTTCATCCTTTTGTAATGCTTCGGTGCCAAAACAGGATCAGTATTGTGGTGCAAAAAAAAGTATTGTCTCATTTTCCTTTACACCATTGCATTTTTTCATGAAGATATATAAAATAATGACCGTCTCATATTAATTTGTTTATCTAGTACAAGGAAAATGTAGCATTTGTACTTAAAATTTAAAAAATGTTAAAGATTGCATGAATCTCAACGATTCATCATCAAACCTTAGCTGATTGAGAATTAGCAAGAAGAGTTGATGTTTTTTTTGTTCTCATTGGAATTTCTTGGCCCTGGAAATATAGGCTGATTGCGGAGCTGTCCTGATTTCTGTGTATGTTTCTCTGGCCTAATTCTTTTGTTTAATTATGAGATTTCGTCATAGCACCTCCATGCTTAGGAATATAAACGTACTGACATCATTCCCACGTGGCTACAAGTTTTTATCATAGTAATTTCCGGTGACTAGCTGAAATGGTAACCAATGATTAAGCAGCTCCTTCTCCACTTCAAAACAAGAGGAGCCAAGAAATGGCCATGGCAATCACAAGACGTTGTGTCATAAACCAAGATCCTTCCTACTCTCTCCGTTTCAAAATAGATGATCCAACTTTGTACTAAAGTTAATATAAAATTGAGTTATCTATTTTGGAACAGAGGAAGTAGTTTATAGCTGTCGCAAAAATTTGCAGCTGAAGAGACCACTGGAGTTCTTGTTGTCCTCTGCGAAACCAGTGAGGGCGAGGGGACATGACGAAGGTTCCCTTGCCCAACACAATTATATTTCTGTCAGCATGATTTTGTTTACGAACCCTCGCAGATCTCCAACACGTCGGCACGATCTCTCATGCTTGTTGCAACGTTTGCAGCTCAGAATTTAAATTAAAGTGCCACTTGCAAGCATATGGTTGTTTGACAGATCACTTGTGAAGGCCAAAGAACCAAATACCAACATTGCATCTGCTCCAGTAAACTACTGATTGTTTGTTAAATAAATACCACGGAACTGTTCCATTCTGGGTCCATTTGGGCAGCTGGTTCTATCTGTCACCTCACATTCTTCTGTCAGATTTGCACTGTTTGAATCGAATTTACATTTAGTGAAACATTCTCACATGAGATGAAAGTAAATTGGGGTGCAAATTAGATTAACTTTGGAAAGATTTGATGACGTGAACTGAAGGTTCCAAGAACGACAAGATGCTGGCGGCGCTGCGGGACTGGAAGATCGCGTCGGCGTACGAGACGTTCCCGTGGGAGAAGAAGATGAAGGAGCTGCTGCCGGTGCCGGAGTCGAGCCGGTTCCTGTCGCTGCTGCTGCTGCCCAAGGCCACGGACGGCACCCACACCCGCTACAACACGCTCGACGACACCCTCGCCCGCGCCGACGCCTGGCTCGCCTCGTCCCGCGCCTCCGGCGTCCCCGTCGAGCTCGCCAGCGTCCAGACGGAGGCGCTGCTCACCAAGATCTCCGGCGAGACGGCGGTGTCCACGGTGAACATGGGGTCCCTGTCCGACCTGGCCAACATGTCCAACGTCAGCCTGTACGGGTTCGAGGACTACCACGGCGTGGACATCGGCGTGGTGCGCGCGGTGCGGCTGTGGTACGCGCCGTCGGGCCCCGGCGGCGAGATGGCGGTGGAGATCGCGCTGCGGCAGGGGGACACCAGGCTCGGCTTCGCCATCAGCCGGACCGAGGAGGGGTTCATCTACGTGTCGTCGGTGGCGGACGCGAGCACGCCGGGCGTGGCGTCGACGCGGTCGGGGCTGCTCGAGCTGCACCGGGCGGCGAGGCGGGCGGGCAGGCTGCTGGTGGTGTCGAGGGTGGGAGGGGAGAAGGTGCTGCCATGGATGGTCTCCACCGCCGGCGAC
The DNA here is from genome assembly GCF_002162155.2 of Triticum dicoccoides. NCBI lineage: Eukaryota > Viridiplantae > Streptophyta > Magnoliopsida > Poales > Poaceae > Triticum > Triticum dicoccoides. The sequence goes on along the minus strand of NC_041388.1, from coordinate 316,249,187 downwards.
GTCAGGTGCTACGACACCGTGTCGCTGAGCCAGAAGCTTTCGCTCCACCGCCACGCGCTCCGCCCCATCACGCTGCACTTCCTCACGTGGGACGAGAGCGCCCTCGCCCTGCCCCCGCCGCCGGCGCCGCCGCTGCTCATGCTGTCGTCCGAAGGCGACGACGAGGAGATCGATGGCGACGGGCCGGAGATCGCGGCCGGCAAGGGGGGCAAGGGCTCGTCCTTTAGGTTCCAGAACATCGGACTCCCGGATAGCTGGCTGTGAATGAATCCATGGATTCAGAGCGGACCTGCCGGCTATACGTCAGTCAGTCGTGTAATACTGACAGTGCATCTCGTTTTCTCTGCTTCTAATACACGAGTTGGTTGAATAGTCCCAGTTTATTTTCATCTGGTTTATTTTTGTCTCATCTCCCACCACCCCTTCCATGCTAAAACCGAATCGCGTCTGATACTCTTTCCATTTATTCGTAATGTATTTATGTGAAAAAATCAATTATGATTAATTTATAATTAATCTCTGACAAATCAAATCTAAATTAATCAACTATACCATAAGTTCTTCAATCACATTAAATAATATTTTCATACTTCTCAAAAATTACATTAATTAACGTTTCCATACCTTGCCCAAAATATTAATTAATGTGATTGAGGAACTTATGGTATAGTTGATTAATTTAGATTTGGTTTTTCAGAGATTGATTAGAGATTCTTCGGTACACACGTAAAAAGGGAAGAAAAGAAAAAGGAAAACAAACTGGGAAAAGGAAACATATGCATGGGCGTCAATCCCCTTCATCTCTCCCGCTCTCTTTCCTTTCCTAGGATGTAGTCGCCGATTTTCTCCCTTGCTCATGTTCTCCTTAAAGAGGTGGACATTGAGAGGCAACGAGCGTGGTAGGCCTCAGATCGCGGATCCTCCTGACCTTGCAGTCCTTCTCAGATGTCGTCCCTGCATAATCCAACGCCCTCCTCCTCCCAGTGCCGCACCTGCGTCATTGGAGGTTGTGTGCAAGCTGGCCGCCGTCCCCGAGTATCTTCAACAGGTTGTGTGCTGCTCCCAGATAACACAATTCGTGGAAGAGTTACAGAGAAGTGAGGGTTGGGGAGAACTAGCGTCGCGCCGTCGCCGATCTGCTAGATGACATGCAGCACAACCATGCCATCGAGCCACCATAGCCGCTCCTTCCAGTAGGAAATGAGGTTTGGTCGAGGACAGGGGTAACAATTGTGCGTGCTTGCTTGCTGTTATTCTCGAGGTGGACAGGTCATGCCATCACTACTAGATATTTCATTATAACCGAGGGTCCAATCACCGTCAACTATTACTAAAATCGACGATACACCGTCGGCCATCTCCCGTAGGCCTTGCTTCGTCGGCCATTACAGTAATGGCCGACGGTACAGTCGGGTAATATTATCACCTACGGTAGTAAGCTGACGGTGAGCCGTCGGGCATGTTATTGTGACCTGCTGGCTCATCTTAGCCCGACGACATTTATAGCCGACGGTTTCTCGTTGGGCATTTACTCTCCGACGGTTATTGCTTCCCGTCGGTTTTCAAAATAGTCGACGGTACATTTTTCCCACTGGATTTAGTTATGACCATGAGGAGAACCAAACCGTCAGCTCATTAGACGGTCGACAGTGTATACAGCCTTTCAGGAAACCTATTAGTCGAGCGTGAGCGAACACCGCCAGGAAACCTATTAGTCGAGGGTGAGCAAACACAGTCAATTTATAAATTCACCAAGAGTCTGAGGTCCCCATTGGCATTCTGTGTAATCGAGACATATTTTCCACCATAGGTCATTACTCACCCCTCATATATTTCTTTCACCAAGGGGTGTTTCACTCCATAGCATTAATTCAGAACATTGGCATTCCAACAAATGCATCTCATACACAAGCACAAGGTATTGAGTTGCATCCAAATTGCATTAACCATAATTATCAAATGTCGAATGTAGAACAAAATAGTAATTGAGATATGTCACATTTTGCATAAGATAAATTGTCCACTAAGACAAATTTGTCCATAAGATAATAAAGTGTTTCAAATATCTAACATACCAACATTTTGGCATGACTTGAAGATCATTAGACTTTTATAGCCAATCATCATGGCCATGGCCATCGCCACCGCCATCGCCATGCCATAGTCATCCTCATCTCCATAGTCATCATATTCCCCATCGCCATAGTGATCATAGTGCTCATCACCATACAGATCACCCTCGCCATAGTTATCATATCCCCCATTGCCATAGTAGTCATCCTCATCATCATTTACATGACTCGTACTGCCTCCAGTCCTGCTTCCCATTCCCGAAGTAATGACAAGACTAGTTGTCAGTATAACGTAGCTGAAATTTAAGTGACCTACAGGGATCAAACTTAATTGTTCTAATTGACAGGTTAGCTGCTAGCTGCTATATAACAGTATGACTATCCAACAATATGATTCCTATTCACCTTTTGATCCTTCACATGAAATTTTCAGAGGAAACATGAATCAGCAGGAACACATATTCCATACACATTTTCCATGTACAGTGCATATCTATCTGCGACCCCACAATCAATAGTGATTTCGCAGTCATGTGACAAAGCCGAACAAGTAAACTAACAGACCTCTATTGGCTAGTTTGGGCATATAGTAAACTAATTAAGAATGGCATGTACAAAAGCATAAACTAGCAGCAGGTGCCCCAAGGTGAAATAATCTTTGCATGTATATGTATTATAATTGAAATGCATATGTACGGAGGCTTTACCGAACATGGTTCAGCAATGCTTAGATAAAGGAAAATTATTCCGGATGGTTAGCCTAAATTCTTTCATGTCTACTCATTCGTTCGCTGCGACCTGAATAAATTATACATGAAGTACAAATAAACTATTGTTCATATTTTCATATGTTTTACTATTAATGATTTTTGAATTAACATGGTTCAGTTTATCTAGTTTTGCACATAAGAAATGATAGCAAATTTAGATATGCAAGCAAACAACGCATATGTACAGAGAAACAAGCAAACAAGGCATATGTACAGAGAAACAAGCATGACAACTGTAGGCTATCAAGTGTGGTCTTCGTCCTTGTATCGTGATGCATTTGTCTTCTGGGCTACATTTACATAGTACTAACAAGGTTTCTCATAGCCGAGCACACCATAATGTTCAGTCATGATAGAGCAGCCTTAGATAAACACAATGATGGAAATGGGCCTGGCTTGATTAAATTGTTGACCAAAGCCAAATTGAAGTGAGGAAGGTAATTTAACATTATATGGGAATGCTACCTAAAATTTTGTAAAAAAACATACATGTGTACATGTAGATGCAATAATCGCTTGGATGCAGACTTTAGCATTAGCCTTCTAGTGAGTACACATGGGCGTATACTTACACCTCCGTTAGTTTCTAAAAAACATAACTCTCTGTTACAAAGGTTCATTAAACAAAAACAAATGCCACTTACTAAGTAGAGTTCGCCAGCCATTAAACTCCAACTGCTTGTTGGTACCATGTGGCTAGTCCTCAAATGCTATCGTGCTCCTAATGTGTTGCCCCTTCAACTCTGCACACCAAACAATATCAATAGTTCAACATATTTACAAATGAGATTATAAGAGCTCCCATCTGTTGCCTTTTCTTGGTCACTGGTTAGTACCGAATGCCCTAGCTCGCGGATCATGAACATGTTGGGTTTCGTAGTAATTTCAAAAAATTTCCTACGCACACGCAAGATCATGGTGATGCATAGCAACGAGAGGGGGGAGTGTGATCTATGTACCCTTGTAGATCGACAACGGAAGCGTTAGCACAACGTGGTTGATGTAGTCGTACGTCTTCACGGCCCAACCGATCAAGCACCGAAACTACGGCACCTCTGAGTTTTAGCACACGTTCAGCTCGATGACGATCCCCGGACTCCGATCCAGCAAAGTGTCGGGGAAGAGTTCCGTCAGCACGACGGCGTGGTGACGATCTTGATGTTCTACTGTCGCAGGGCTTCGCCTAAGCACCGCTACAATATTATCGAGGACTATGGTGGAAGGAGGCACCGCACACGGCTAAGAGTATGATCACGTGAATCAACTTGTGTGTCAAGGGGTGCCCCTGCCCCCGTATATAAAGGATCAAGGGGAGGAGGCCGGCCGGCCCTCTATGGCGCGCCAAGGAGGAGTCCTCCTCCTAGTAGGAGTAGGACTCCTACTAGGAGGGGGAAAGAAGTGGGGAGGGAGAGGGAAAGGAGGGGCGCCGCCCCCTCTCCTAGTCCAATTCGGACCAGGGGGGAGGAGGCGCGCAGCCCACCTCTGGCTGCCCCTCTCTCTCTCTCTCTCCACTAAGGCCCATATGGCCCATTACTTCTCCCGGGGGGGGGGGGTTTCCGGTAACCCTCCGGCTCTTCGGTTTTCTTCGAAATCACCCGGAACACTTCCGGTGTCCGAATATAGCCGTCCAATATATCAATCTTTATGTCTTGACCATTTCGAGACTCCTCGTCATGTCCGTGATCACATCCGGGACTCTGAACTAACTTCGGTACATCAAAACTCATAAACTCATAATATAACTGTCATCGAAACCTTAAGCGTGCGGACCCTACGGGTTCGAGAACAATGTAGACATGACCGAGACACGTCTCCGGTCAATAACCAATAGCGGAACCTGGATGCTCATATTGGCTCCTACATATTCTACGAAGATCTTTATCGGTCAGACCGCATAATAACATACGTTGTTCCCTTTGTCATCGGTATGTTACTTGCACGAGATTCGATCGTCGGTATTTCAATACCTAGTTCAATCTCGTTACCGGCAAGTCTCTTTACTCGTTTCGTAATACATCATCTCGCAACTAACTCATTAGTTGCAATGCTTGCAAGGCTTATGTGATGTGCATTACCAAGAGGGCCCAGAGATACCTCTCCGACAATTGGAGTGACAAATCCTAATCTCGAAATACGCCAACCCAACATGTACCTTTGGAGACACCTGTAGAGCACCTTTATAATCACCCATTTACATTGTGACGTTTGGTAGCACACAAAGTGTTCCTCCGGCAAACGGGAGTTGCATAATCTCATAGTCATAGGAACATGTATAAGTCATGAAGAAAGCAATAGCAACATACTAAACGATCGGGTGCTAAGCTAATGGAATGGGTCATGTCAATCAGATCATTCACCTAATGATGTGATCCCGTTAATCAAATAACAACTCTTTGTTCATGGTTAGGAAACATAACCATCTTTGATTAACGAGCTAGTCAAGTAGAGGCATACTAGTGACACTCTGTTTGTCTATGTATTCACACATGTATTATGTTTCCGGTTAATACAATTCTAGCATGAATAATAAACATTTATCATGATATAAGGAAATAAATAATAATTTTATTATTGCCTTTAGGGCATATTTCCTTCAGAACATTCCCATGACAAGTAAGCATCTAGCAACAACAAAGGTGCACATGAAGTCCGAACTCTGGATTGTTCTTTACCCATCGTGTAATCTACTTCCAATGCACATGTTCTTTCCATCTCCAATTAAGTGCCCTTGGTAAAATTCTACTTGGTCCTACAACTCAATTAGCCCGCCGAACAAAAAAACTGTATTTAATAACTGTTGCTTATATAGTACTCATGCTAGTTTATTTGTTGGGATACAGTGAAGAAACCCAAAGGATACACAACATTTAGCAATGACAAGAGTATTCGATACCAAAATATACCTGCCAATTCATCACAGAAAATTTAAATATCACTATACAGGACATGACAAAATTGAAGGGAGACGCAAGGTTACTTCGAAACAGATAGTTTAGAGATGCGCAATAGTCTATACCAATCACGCTACATCATAAGCTACAATAAAGATAACAAGTGGGGAGTAGAAGACATACCCATCCTTCCACTAAATCATGCCTGCCAATGTTGACACAGTACATCCAATGGCCTGTGCAGAATTGAGGCACAGCGTATGATTTTCATTCCTGTCCCATGGGTTAAGAACTCTTTTCTTATTTATTGCTCTCTCATCAATGGTTCCAGGTATAGCTACATTGATCAACCTATTGACAAACGATCCAGCAATGAATTAACATAAGCAACGACTAGCAGACAATTTATGTGCAAAGAGTAAATGAGCATGACTCTGTAGCTATCTAGAAAGCCATCTCATGGTCTGAAAATGACACCGTCCCTAATAAGCTGACTGCCGGATGGGTCAATTGGCAAATTCTTCTTCAAGAATGGGTTTTCACCTAGATAAGTGTTAGTGTGCGCCACATAAGAAGAATTCCCCACCTGGTTGAGATTGTGCAGCACCGTAGTATGGTGGATTTGAGGGCCGATGGTGAATTCTTGGTGCCAACAGCGGCCAGCCCCACGGCAAATTTGACAAATTTGACCTGTAGACGGAATAAAATCACAGAATAAACTGTCTGTGAAACTATTTCACGCGGCTGACCTTTTTGTGTGACGCCCGACACAAAGGCGTCACACTACATTGTGCAACGCCTCACAGATAGGCGCTACACGCCTGGCCAGCGTTGCACTCCAGACTGTCTAAAAATTGCTAAGTCATTGTGCAGAGCCTAAGAGCTAGGCGCTGCACTGTATAGTGTGGCGCCTAGCTCTCAGGCGCTGCACTAGTGGTTGCACTACAAAATGAAGCAACCACTAGTGCAACGCCTAGAAGCTAGGCGCTACAATGTATAGTGTGGCGCCTAGCTCTCAGGCGCTGCACACTGACTTAGTAATTTTCGGATCACACGGATGCGACGCTGGCCAGGCATGTAGCGCCTATCTGTGAGGCGTTGCACAATGTAGTGTGGCGCCTTCGTGTCGGGCGTCACACAAAAAGATCAGCCGCGTGAAATAGTTTCACGGGTAGTTCATTCTGTGATTTGATTTTATCCATAGGTCAAATTTATCAATTTTGCCCAGCCCCGCCACCGCCGCCCACGGCGTCGCTACCTTGGAGCTCACCCTTGCTTGCAGATTCACAAATATCGATCAGACAGGAGCGCATTTGTTCATCTCTTGAACCACAAATACATAAACACATTGGGATATGGGTCTCTAGAATCAAAACATGATTATGACAAACTGATGGATAGATAGCATGAACTGAAGATAATCTGGACATAGATTTGTTACTTATCCATCTTCTCTCAAATTTGAAAAAAAACCGAATGGATTTGCTGTACTAGTGACAGGGATGGTGGCACAACAAATTGGGGGCTGACTTGTGAAATGAAGGATGGGTGAGGTGCGTTCAATCTTGAGACGAATATGGCAGTAGGTGGGTTTGTTCGCCGGCCACCCAGAACAGTACGCAGTGAGAGGTCAATGAAGATGACGGCATGGCGATGCAAAAGCCAACATATATCGGTGAGGGGCCGATGTGGATGATTCATCGCGTTGCCAGCACCCTGGCCCGTGCCAGGCGGTGGCTCGGGCGCGATGGATGGGCTCGGCGGCGGCTCCCGCGGCGAAGGGTGGTGGCTCAGGCGCGACGAACGGGCTCGGCGGCTCCCGCGGCGAAGGGTGTGGCGGGCGTCTTCGGCGGCTAATGGCTGCGGGAGGAACGGAGAGGAGGAGTGGGCGAGAGGTCGAGGTCGTGCGGGCGAGGCGAGAGGACGTGGGGGTGTGCATTGTTTACTCTTTTTTTGAACGGCGGGGCGGTGGTTTTGAACAGAGTACGTGCGGGGTGAGACGAAGCGGGGGATTAGTATTTCGTTAACGAAGACTATTTCGTTAACGACGTATCTAGGCCATTGATGATGTGATTAGACGGTCCAGATTTTAAGTTGGATCTGCCTTCTCTTTCTTTTATAGGGGTAGTAGATAGTAGATGAAATCATATAAGAGTACAATAACTTTTAACTTCTATTTTTGGGCCATTTTTTAATTTTATTTTATTCTTAGATTTCTCACAATTCGTTTGGCACATACACGGTTCCTTTGTTTTTGACATGGCACATACACGATTCTTGGATGATCATAATACGGGTTTTTTGTTGCGAAAAATGGTCATAATGCCTTGGATGATCCATTGATGTGTTGTATTTGGTTCCGCCGCGCACCGGATTTTTTTTCTTTTGCATGGTAATACGTGTCTCATTCATATCATAAAGATGAAAGTACAAGCCATGTAAGGATCGACATGACAAAACTAAAAAGATAGCAGAACATCTCTGAGCTAGCTAGACACCAACTCTCCACCACCTGCCTCCAGCACGACCACAACAGCCACTGAAGAAAAGCACCTCCTCACCCTGTTGGGGAATGTAGCAGAATTTTAAAATTTTCTACGCATCACCAAGATCAATATATGGAGTCATCTAGCAATGAGGGAGAGAGGAGTGCATCTACATACCCTTGTAGATCGCGAGCGGAAGCGTTCAAGAGAACGGGGTTGATGGAGTCGTACTCGTCGTGACCCAAATCACCGAATATCCTAGCGCCGAACGGACGGCACCTCCGTGTTCAACACACGTACGGAGCGAGGACGTCTCCCGCGCCTTGATCCAGCAAGGAGGAGGGAGGGATTGAGGAAGAGGGCTCCAACAGCAGCACGACGGCGTGGTGGTGGTGAAGCTGCAGTACTCCGGCAGGGCTTTGCCAAGCTCTTACGGAGGAGGAGAGGTGTTGGGGAGGGGAGGGGCTGCGCCTTGGATGTTGTGTGCAGCCCTCCCCTTGCCCCTCTATTTATAGGGGAAGGAGGAAGGAGGCCGGCCCCCTCTAGATGAGATCTAGAGGGGGGCGGCGGCCAAGGGGAGGGGGCTTGCCCCCCAAGCAAGGGGGCGCCCCCTTTAGGGTTTCCCCCCCAACCCTAGGCGCATGGGCCCAAGGGGGGGATGCGGCCAGCCCATGTAGGGCTGGTTCCCTTTCCTCTACAGCCCATTAGGCCCTCCGAGAGAGGTGGACCCTCCCGGTGGATCCCCGGAACCCCTCCGGTGGCCCCGGTACAATACCGATATGCCCCCGAACCTTTCCGGTGACCGTATGTCAACTTCCTACATATAAATCTTCACCTCCGGACCATTCCGGAACTCCTCGTGACATCCGGGATCTCATCCGGGACTCCGAACAACATTCGGTAATCACATACAAGTCTTCCTAACAACCCTAGCGTCACCGAACCTTAAGTGTGTAGACCCTACGGGTTCGGGAGACATGCAGACATGACCGAGACGACTCTCCGGTCAATAACCAACAGCGGGATCTGGATACCCATGTTGGCTCCCACATGCTCCTCGATGATCTCATCGGATGAACCACGATGTCGAGGATTCAATCAATCCGTATACAATCCCCTTTGTCAATCGGTACGTTACTTGCCCGAGACTCGATCGTCGGTATCCCAATACCTTGTTCAGTCTCGTTACCGGCAAGTCACTTTACTCGTACCATAATGCATGATCCCGTGATCAACCACTTGATCACATTGAGCTCATTATGATGATGCATTACCGAGTGGGCCCAGAGATACCTCTCCGTCATACGGAGTGACAAATCCCAGTCTCGATTCATGCCAACCCAACAGACACTTTCGGAGATACCTGTAATGTACCTTTACAGTCACCCAGTTACGTTGTGACGTTTGGCACACCCAAGGCACTCCTACGGTGTCCGGGAGTTGCACAATCTTATGGTCTAAGGAAATGATACTTGACATTCAGAAAAGCTACAGCAAATGAACTACACGATCTTTGAGCTATGCTTAGGATTGGGCCTTGTCCATCACACCATTCTCCTAATGATGTGATCTCGTTATCAATGACATCCAATGTCCATAGTCAGGAAACCATGACTCTCTTTTGATCAACGAGCTAGTCAACTAGAGGCTCACTAGGGATGTGTTGTGGTCTATGTATTCACACATGTATTACGATTTCCGGATAACACAATTATAGCATGAACAATAGACAATTATCATGAACAAAGAAATATAATAATAACCATTTTATTATTGCCTCTAGGGCATATTTCCAACAGTCTCCCACTTGCACTAGAGTCAATATTCTAGTTACATTGTGATGAATCGAACACCCATGCAGTTCTGGTGTTGATCATGTTTTGCTCTAGGGAGAGGTTAGTCAACGGATCTGCTACATTCAGGTCCGTATGTACTTTACAAATCTCTATGTCTCCATTTTGAACACTTTCACGAATGGAGTTGAAGTGACGCTTGATATGCCTGGTCTTCCTGGTGAAACCTGGGCTCCTTGGCAAGGGAAATAGCTCCAGTGTTGTCACAGAAGAGAGTCATCGGGCCCGACGCATTGGGTATGACTCCTAGGTCGGTAATGAACTCCTTCACCCAGACTGCTTCTTGTGCTGCCTCCGAGGCTGCCATGTACTCCGCTTCACATGTAGATCCCGCTACAACGCTTTGCTTGCAACTGCACCAGCTTACTACCCCACCATTCAAAATATACATGTATCCGGTTTGTGACTTAGAGTCATCCAGATCTGTGTCGAAGCTAGCATCGACGTAACCCTTTACGACGAGCTCTTCGTCACCTCCATAAACGAGAAACATTTCCTTAGTCCTTTTCAGGCACTTCAGGATATTCTTGACCGCCGTCCAGTGTTCCATGCCGGGATTACTTTGGTACCTTCCTACCAAACTTACGGCAAGGTTTACATCAGGTCTGGTACACAGCATAGCATACATGATAGACCCTATGGCCGAGGCATAGGGGACGACACTCATTGTTTCTCTATCTTCTGCTGTGGTCGGGCATTGAGCCGTGCTCAATCTCGTACCTTGCAATACAGGCAAGAACCCCTTCTTTGACTGATCCATTTTGAACTTCTTCAATATCTTGTCAAGGTACGTACTCTGTGAAAGACCAATGAGGCGTCTCGATCTATCTCTATAGATCTTGATGCCTAATATATAAGCAGCTTCTCCAAGGTCCTTCATTGAAAAACACTTGTTCAAGTAGGCCTTTATGCTTTCCAAGAATTCTATATCATTTCCCATCAACAATATGTCATCCACATACAATATGAGAAATGCTACAGAGCTCCCACTCACTTTCTTGTAAATGCATGCTTCTCCATAAGTCTGCATAAACCCAAATGCTTTGATCATCTCATCAAAATGAATGTTCCAACTCCGAGATGCTTGCACCAGCCCATAAATCGAGCGTTGGAGCTTGCACACCTTGTCAGCATTCTTAGGATCGACAAAACCTTCTGGCTGCATCATATACAATTCTTCCTTAAGGAAACCATTAAGGAATGCCGTTTTGACGTCCATTTGCCATATCTCATAATCATAGAATGCGGCAATTGCTAACATGATTCGGACGGACTTCAGCTTCGCTATGGGTGAGAAATTCTCATCGTAGTCAACCCCTTGAACTTGTCGATAACCCTTAGCGATAAGCTGAGCTTTATAGATGGTCAAATTACCATCCACGTCTGTCTTCTTCTTAAAGATCCATTTATTTTCTATGGCTCGCCGATCATCGGGCAAGTCAGTCAAAGTCCATACTTCATTTTCATACATGGATCCTATCTCGGATTTCATGGCCTCCAGCCATTTGTCGGAATCCGGGCCTGCCATTGCTTCTTCATAGTTCGAAGGTTCACCGTTGTCTAACAACATGATTTCCAAGACAGGGTTGCCGTACCACTTTGGTGCGGAACGTGTCCTCGTGGACCTACGAAGTTCGATAGTAACTTGATCTGAAGTTTCATGATCATCATCATTAACTTCCTCTCTAGTCGGTGCAGGCACCTCAGGAACACTTTCTTGAGCTGCGCCACTTACCGGTTCAAGAGGTAATACTTCATCAAGTTCTACTTTCCTCCCACTTATTTCTTTCGAGAGAAACTCTTTCTCTAGAAAGGACCCATTCTTGGCAACAAAGATCTTGCCTTCGGATCTAAGGTAGAAGGTATACCCAACAATTTCTTTAGGGTATCCTATGAAGACGCATTTTTCCGACTTGGGTTCGAGCTTTTCAGGTTGAAGTTTCTTGACATAAGCATCGCATCCCCAAACTTTTAGAAACGACAGCTTAGGTTTCTTCCCAAACCATAATTCATACGGTGTCGTCTCAACGGATTTTGACGGAGCCCTATTTAAAGTGAATGCGGCAGTCTCTAAAGCATAGCCCCAAAATGACAACGATAAATCGGTAAGAGACATCATAGATCGCACCATATCCAATAGAGTGCGATTACGATGTTCGGACACACCATTATGCTGACGTGTTCCCGGCAGCGTGAGTTGTGAAACTATTCCACATTTTCTTAAGTGTGTGCCAAATTCGTGGCTCAAGTATTCTCCCCCATGATCTGATCGCAAGAACTTGATTTTCCTGTCACGTTGATTCTCAACCTCACTCTGAAATTCCTTGTACTTTTCAAAGGTCTCAGACTTGTGTTTCATTAAGTAGACATACCCATATCTACTCAAGTCATCAGTGAGGGTGAGAACATAACGATAGCCACCGCGAGCCTCAACACTCATTGTACCGCACACATCAGTATGTATGATTTCCAATAAGTTGGTTGCTCGCTCCATTGTTCCTGAGAACGGAGTCTTGGTCATTTTACCCATGAGGCATGGTTCGCACGTGTCAAATGATTTGTAATCAAAAGACTCTAAAAGTCCATCTGCATGGACCTTCTTCATGCGTTTGACACCTATGTGACCAAGGTGGCAGTGCCACAAGTATGTGGGACTATCATTATCAACCTTACATCTTTTGGTATTCACACTATGAATATGTGTAGCATTACGCTCGAGATTCATTAAGAATAAACCATTCACCATCGGGGCATGACCATAAAACATATCTCTCATATAAATAGAACAACCATTATTCTCGGATTTAAATGAGTAGCCATCTCGAATTAAACGAGATCCTGATACAATGTTCATGCTCAAAGCTGGCACTAAATAACAATTATTGAGGTTTAAAACTAATCCCGTAGGTAAATGTAGAGGCAGCGTGCCGACGGCGATCACATCGACCTTGGAACCATTCCCGACGCGCATCGTCACCTCGTCCTTCGCCAGTCTCCGCTTATTCCGCAGCTCCTGCTTTGAGTTACAAATGTGAGCAACCGCACCGGTATCAAATACCCAGGAGCTACTACGAGTACTAGTAAGGTACACATCAATTACATGTATATCACATATACCTTTCGTGTTGCCGGCCTTCTTGTCCGCTAAGTATTTGGGGCAGTTCCGCTTCCAGTGACCACTTCCCTTGCAATAAAAACACTCAGTCTCGGGCTTGGGTCCATTCTTTGGCTTCTTCCCGGCAGCTTGCTTACCGGGCGCGGCAACTCCCTTGCCGTCCTTCTTGAAGTTCTTCTTACCCTTGCCTTTCTTGAACTTAGTGGTTTTATTCACCATCAGCACTTGATGTTCCTTTTTGACTTCTACCTCTGCTGATTTCAACATTGAATATACCTCAGGAATGGTCTTTTCCATCCCCTGCACATTGAACGTCATCACAAAGCTCTTGTAGCTCGGTGGAAGTGACTGAAGGATTCTGTCAATGACCGTGTCATCTGGGAGATTAACTCCTAGCTGAGTCAAGCGGTTATGCAACCCAGACATTTTGAGTATGTGCTCACTGACAGAACTATTTTCCTCCATCTTACAGCTGAAGAACTTGTCAGAGACTTCATATCTCTCGACCCGGGCATGAGCTTGAAAAACCATTTTTAGCTCTTCAAACATCTCGTATGCTCTGTGTCTCTCAAAATGCTTCTGGAGCCCCGGTTCTAAGCTGTAAAGCATGCCGCATTGAACGAGGGAGTAATCATCAGCACATGACTGCCAAGCGTTCATAACGTCTTGGTTCTGTGGGACGGGTGCGTCACCTAGCGGTGCTTCTAGGACATAATCTTTCTTGGCAGCTATGAGGATGATCCTCAGGTTCCGGACCCAGTCCGTATAGTTGCTTCCATTGTCTTTCAGCTCGGTTTTCTCTAGGAACGCATTGAAGTTGAGGACAACGTGGGCCATTTGATCTACAAGACATATTGTAAAGACTTTAGACTAAGTTCATGATAATTAAGTTCATTTAATCAAATTATTCAATGAACTCCCACTCAGATAGACATCCCTCCAGTCATCTAAGTATAACAGGATCCGAGTTAACTAGGCCGTGTCCGATCATCATGTGAGACGGGCTAGTCAACATCGGTGAACATCTTCATGTTGATCGTATCTTCTATACGACTCATGCTTGACCTTTCGGTCTTCTGTGTTCCAAGGCCATGTCTGTACATGCTAGGCTCGTCAAGTCAACCTAAGTGTATTGCGTGTGTAAATCTGGCTTACACCCGTTGTATTCGAACGTTAGAATCTATCACACCCGATCATCACTTGGTGCTTCGAAACAACGAACCTTCGCAACGGTGCACAGTTAGGGGGAACACTTTCTTGAAATTATTTCGAGGGATCATCTTATTTAAGCTACCGTCGTTCTAAGTAAATAAGATGCAAAACATGATAAACATCACATGCAATCAAATAGTGACATGATATGGCCAATATCATTTGCTCCTTTTGATCTCCATCTTCGGGGCTCCATGATCATCGTTGTCACCGGCATGACACCATGATCTCCATCATCATGATCTCCATCATCGTGTCTTCTTGAAGTTGTCTCGTCATCTATTACTTCTACTACTATGGCTAACACTTTAGCAATAAAGTAAAGTAATTACATGACATTTATGTTGACTCGCAGGTCATAAATAAATAAAGACAACTCCTATGGCTCCTGCTGGTTGTCATACTCATCGACATGCAAGTCGTGATTCCTATTACAAGAATATGATCATCTCATACATCACATATATCATTCATCACATCCTTTGGCCATATCACATCACAAAACACTTGCTGCAAAAACAAGTTAGACGTCCTCTAATTGTTGTTGCAAGTTTTTACGTGGCTGCTATAGGATTCTAGCAAGAACGTTTCTTACCTACGCCAAAACCACAACGTGAATTGCCAATTTCTATTTACCCTTTATAAGGACCCTGTTCATCGAATCTGATCCGACTAAAGTGGGAGAGACAGACACCCGTCAGCCACCTTATGCAACTAGTGCATGTCAATCGGTGGAACCAGCATCACGTAAGCGTACGTGTAAGGTCGGTCCGGGCCGCTTCATCCCACGATGCCGCCGAATCAAGATAAGACTAGTAACGACAAGTAAATTGACATTATCGACGCCCACAACTGCTTTGTGTTCTACTCGTGCATAGTAACTACACATAGACCTAGCTCATGATGCCACTGTTGGGGAACATAGCAGAATTTTAAAATTTTCTACGCATCACCAAGATCAATCTATGGAGTCATCTAGCAACGAGGGAGAGAGGAGTGCATCTACATAACCTTGTAGATCGCGAGCGGAAGCGTTCAAGAGAACAGGGTTGATGGAGTCGTACTCGTCGTGATCCAAATCACCGAAGATCCTAGTGCCGAACGGACGGCACCTCCGCGTTCAACACACGTACGGAGCGAGGACGTCTCCCGCACCTTGATCCATCAAGGAGGAGGGAGAGGTTGAGGAAGAGGGCTCCAACAGCAGCACGACGGCGTGGTGGTGGTGAAGCTGCAGTACTCCGGCAGGGCTTCGCCAAGCTCTTACGAAGGAGGAGAGGTATTGGGGAGGGGAGGGGCTGCGCCTTGGATGTTGTGTGCAGCCCTCCCCTTGCCCCTCTATTTATAGGGGAAGGAGGAAGGGGGCCAGCCCCCTCTAGATGAGATCTAGAGGGGGAGCGGCGGCCAAGGGGAGGGGGCTTGCCCCCCAAGCAAGGGGGCGCCCCCTTTAGGGTTTCCCCCCCAACCCTAGGCGCATGGTCCCAAAGGGGGATGCAGCGAGACCATGTAGGGCTGGTTCCCTTTCCTCTATAGCCCATTAGGCCCTCCGAGAGAGGTGGCCCCTCCCGGTGGATCCCCGGAACCCCTCTGGTGGCCCCGGTACAATACCGATATGCCCCCGAACCTTTCCGGTGACCGTATGTCAACTTCCTAAATATAAATCTTCACCTCCGGACCATTCCGGAACTCCTCGTGACGTCCGGGATCTCATCCGGGACTCCGAACAACATTCAGTAATCACATACAAGTCTTCCTAACAACCCTAGCGTCATCGAACCTTAAGTGTGTAGACCCTACGGGTTCGGGAGACATGCAGACATGACCGAGACGACTCTCTGGTCAATAACCAACAGAGGGATCTGGATACCCATGTTGGCTCCCACATACTCCTCGATGATCTCATCGGATGAACCACGATGTCGAGGATTCAATCAATCCGTATACAATTCCCTTTGTCAATCGGTACGTTACTTGCCCGAGACTCGATCATCGGTATCCCAATACCTTGTTCAGTCTCGTTACCGGCAAGTCACTTTACTCGTACCGTAATGCATGATCTCGTGATCAACCACTTGATCACATTGAGCTCATTATGGTGATGCATTACTGAGTGGGCCCAGAGATACCTCTCCGTCATACGGAGTGACAAATCCCAGTCTCGATTCGTGCCAACCCAACAGACACTTTCGGAGATACCTGTAATGTACCTTTATAGTCACCCAGTTACGTTGTGACGTTTGGCACACCCAAGGCACTCCTACGGTGTCCGGGAGTTGCACAATCTCATGGTCTAAGGAAATGATACTTGACATTTAGAAAAGCTACAACAAACGAACTACACGATCTTTGAGCTATGCTTAGGATTGGGTCTTGTCCATCACATCATTCTCCTAATGATGTGATCCCGTTATCAATGACATCCAATGTCCATAGTCAAGAAACCATGACTATCTTTTGATCAACGAGCTAGTCAACTAGAGGCTCACTAGGGACGTGTTGTGGTCTATGTATTCACACATGTATTACGATTTCCGGATAACACAATTATAGCATGAACAATAGACAATTATCATGAACAAAGAAATATAATAATAACCATTTTATTATTGCCTCTAGGGCATATTTCCAGCACGCCCAAGCTCGACGCGGCTTAATCGCTGATATGCAGATTTGTGGACCTCCAAGGTGGCTCACCAAAACTGAAGTCATTGTTGCTGAATGAATAAGATCTAGGCAACACCCCGGACACTCTATCAAACTCAAGATCTAGCACCCCAGCACGACTAAGACACCGAAGGAGGAAACCACACTTGGCATCCATCAACCATGAACCCAGCACACGTTCCGTCTTCCAGATGTCGTCGATGCAGTCCACAATCTACATCCGCTCCTGGACTACTTCCCAAGCTTCGCGCCAATGTTGGGGCGGACATCATCACAATGGTGGAGCCTGAGGGCACATGTCCACCACAAGGATGCCACCGACACACCATCCTTGCTTGAACAGGATGGTTTTCAAAACCACCCCAACCATAGGGCCGATCGACTTGTCCGTGAAGGATCTGAAGAATCTTTATTCAGCACCGCCATCGCCGCCACCGAAGCCAAAACGATGAGCAACCTAAAAAGAAGCTACTTTAGCCTAAAACTATCCACACACACACACACGTGGATCCGGCGACCCCCCTAGCACGGACAATCGAGGTCGTCGGCGGAGGGGAGCCACCGAAGGACGGCGGCGAAGGAACTCTCCTTGGGAAAGACGCTGGCGAGATCGCCCTTTTTCTTCCCGAGGAAGAAAGAGTGACCACAACTTAATGGTCGATTTGTTGTGTTTGTGGTGTGTCTGATAAGGATTGTACGTAAAGAATCAATTGTATATAATGACTCTTTTTTAGTTTTGAAATACGGAACTCAGGCTTGTTATAAGTCACAATAGTACTAGTACTTCATGACCATCCGTACGTGTTTACTAAGGACCTAAAATGGTGATGAAGAATACGAACGGGTTCATATTGTACAAACATAGCCTCACCGATGCAGGGGACGACAACACTTTGAAACGGTAAGGCCTCTGTGGCTCCATGTGGCAGACTCTTTGTAACTCAGGCTTGTTATAAGTCACAATAGTACTAGTACTTCATGACCATCCGTACGTGTTTACTAAGGACCTAAAATGGTGATGAAGAATACGAACGGGTTCATATTGTACGAACATAGCCTCACCGATGCAGGGGACGACAACACTTTGAAACGGTAAGGCCTCTGTGGATCCATGTGGCAGACTCTTTGTAGAAAGGGTGATGCCTCCCTTTTACTTTCTTGGTTAGGAGGAAAAAGAATGGTCACACTGCTTCGGGCAAAAAGGATCATATGTACGTATAGGATCGTATGCATAGCATTCCACTTCCTTAATTTTAAAATACAACACTCATCCTCGTTATAATTCAAGATGTAATTAATACTTCACGACACATTTGCATTTAATAATTAATATACGTGAAGGTTGGGGTCCTTCTAGACAAAGTTGCATTTATTAGAAAAACTAAATATACGTACAAGCCAAGTTACAGAAGTACATGACTAAGAAATTATCAAACTAATACTTTTGTAAGTGCAAATTTTTTAAACATCATATTTGTATTATCCTGTACCAATTTTTTAAGGATCCTATATATTAATTGTGAAAAACAACATAATGCACTCTCTTACAATAGTAATGCTAGATGCTAGTTCATGGAATCTTCTTATACTGAATTATCTGGAATATAACATCAGTCATTCTACATATGTTGTCCATTGAAACATATCATCGAGAGGGAAAGTCACCCATCAGTTATCGCTATACACCGTCGGGTATTTTTCTCAAATAACCGAGATGCACATATCTACCGTCGGCCATGTCCTCTCATAGGTGAGAGTTTTGTTTTCACCTTCAGCTATTAAATTTCATCGTCGGGCATTACATGTAATCCCCTTGGGTGTGGCAAAAACCGCCGGGCATTATATGTAATCCCCAAGGGTGTACCAAAAACCGTCGTGCATTACGATTAACCGTCGGACATTACATGTAATCCCCGTGAGTGTAGGGAAACCCGTCGGGCATTACATGTAATCCCCGTGGGTGTAGGAAAAACCGTCGGGCTTTACGATGAACCGTCGGGCATTAAGTTGGATATCCGAGGGGTGGATTTTCACTGTCGGGCATTCTAGTATATCGTCGGGTATTAGTGGTAATACTCGTGAGTAGACACTAACCGTCGGCCATTATAACTACCGTCGGCTATTACGGTAATACCCGACGGTCCGTCGGCTATTAGATTTCACCGTCGGAAATATGGGGATTTCTAGTAGTGCATGAGCCCTCCTCCACGCATGGCGCAACTTCCTCCGATCTCGTCCGTCCTCGAATCCCTGCTGGCAGCTGATGCTGCTTCCTTACCTCAACGAGTCAAAACTAAAGGCATCCACTTCTTGTGGTAAGAACCGATCTCATGTATTGCCATTTTTATAAGTTTCTTGATGCAAATCATAGCAAGAATATTGTGTTCTTCCTATTTGTTTGATTAGTTCCAAAACAGAAGCAATTCTATCGTGACGATTTCAAATGTTTCTTGTAGAAATTTAGCATAGTACTAAAGCAACTGAATTATCATTTTATCACAACCGCGGGCTAATTATGAAATAAAAGCAATGGTGAATTTTTTTGTTAAACTATAATCAATAAAATGCCATTTTGTATATTATTTAACTATTGGTATGCTAATCTTTGGGTTCATTGGATGTGAATAATGGACCTGGTATGATTGGTGCTTGTACAATTATGTAATAGGAGTAGCAGCATTATACATCTTTCGAGTTACAGTAGGTTACGAGTGGCAATTGCGGCTATGGATGTTTCACAATTGTGTGTACTGGAGGTGTACGTGGATTAGGAGAACAATGTGAGCCAATGGATTTTTCCATGTCTGCCTCTATGGCAAGCCCTTGAGTGTATTTTATTTATATCTCAAGAACATGATGGTTTCAAGAATATATACGAGTCAGCTATCTTTTGCCCTTTTGTCCATTTTTACCTAAATACTACGAGGCGACTACTTATTGTTATTCTTGCCATTGAAGATCTAGGTAAAAAAAATTAATGAACCTGAAATATCGGCAAAACAACAAGTATTGTTAACCAAGAAAAATAAGTCATGATAAAGACAAGATACGTTTTGACCAGAAAAGCCCGTGCTCGATTATTTCGAGCACATGCTTCTTCGGTAAAGACTCGATTTTTTAATGGATGTATGTCTAATTCTAAGTCTTCTTTGAGATGTACATGATGAAAGACAAGTACTATTTAGATAGAAATTGGTGTGTCTAATGCCTGTGCCAAGTGTTGTCGAGGAATATAGTAAACTCATTGAGGATGATCATTGGGGTTATTGCGAAGCTGACTGTTTGGTGGAGTAGTCTCGAGACGTGGAGGAAAAGCCATGAGACATGAAATAACTGGTAAACTAAAGGATTCCCCGCGCATTGCAGCGGGAAATTTAACAATGACTTGGAAAGATATGATTCTTTTGGGAAATTGTATTGTCTGATAGTTGCTCCGAGTGACACATTTCAAAGCACAAGAGTCAAATTGTGGCATCTTCTCAATTCAGTCTCATGAAAGTGAAACTGCATCGTACATTTATATCTCATTTAGGGGATTTAAGAATTACATTGAGACTTCCACTTAGGAGGGCAGTTGTTACCAAGTAGGCTACAGTGAGACTTAGAATAGAACAACACAATAATTAACCGAGGATAATGAAAGGAAGTTACCTAGTAATTTCCCCGATCAATTCATACAAAAAGAGTAGTCTAAATCATGCAAAACAAAATAAATGCCAGTTTTCAGAAAATCAAGGCATATAAAAATTATAAGTCTCATGATAAAGGCCATAGTAAAATAGTATAATCTGAATGTGTAACACACCACTTCGAGAGATAAATGCACATGAAAAGGAGATTTATATCTCACGAGCCCCCCCAAAAAAGACTAAATTTGACACCCTTGTCTCCGAATATCACATACCTGCACGAAATAGGTCAGGCAGAGAAAGGTTAGAGGAAACAATCGAATTATGAGCCAACAAATATAGTAAACTGCATTGCTATAATACCACTTGACTTGTTGTACATCCAAAAATTAGAAAATTGAGAAATAGAAATGGGTCAGTACATTTGGAGAGATATCTTGGTCTATCTTATTTCTTTGTATGACACTGATAGCAATATTCCTACAATCAGAAAATGGAGATATAAACATAGGTTAATGCTGATAAATTTTGCTTTCTTAGTGGGCATGATGATGAGCTTAACAAGTAAGTACATAATAAAGATAATAGGTGCAGGATAAGCATAATATAACATGAGAGGACTGAACTAAAAGTAATTGCTTAAAAATCAAAAGCAGAAACGAGTAAGCCAAAAATTAATTAAGAAAAGAATGATAAAAACATTTGGAGTTGTTGAATTGGTACTATAAGCCATGATATTTTTTAGCGCTCATCCTTGTAAGGAATGAAGTGAATGATCATCCATGATTGGGAGCGAATCTGCTGGAGAAAATGAAGTGGGGAAGGAAGTGAATCGCGGTGAGATGGTTGCGCCTCGCAAGGTAGATTTTTCCCACGGGGGAAAGATTGGTCGTTATGTTTTTAGGGTTGGAAAGGAAATGATCCATTGCAAACGGGACTGGTGATGTGGAAACTATGCTGAGGTGGACAGGGTGCATGTTAAGATAAATAGATAGTGGGGATGAGTCTCATAGGTATACTAGATTTGTACAATCACTTCCATTTTTTCATCCCATCTAGTCAAATGAAGAAACAGGATAGACCAAGATCAAATTCACTACTTACGTTGAATGAAGGAACAATACGTCGTGCACACGCATTAGACAGAGTGAACTAGAAGGGATAACTGGATCTATACAATCACTTTCGTTTTTTCTAGGAACATTGGATGTAATTGATTTGGTAAAGAAAATGACAAGGGACTATTCTATGATTGATGTATGGTAAATGTGCGATGAAGTATGTGTCTGAATCAAGTATCATCCGCTTAATCTTTGATTTATCGGTTTTGCTAAATCTCATGGGCATGAATTATTTTGTTGCGTGAGCAACTTTCTGCTTTGCACGAGGCCGAAGATGTGGACGACATGAGGAGTGCCGACCACGGCGAGGGCGAGCCGGTGATAGCTGGCGGGAGTGGTTGGATGCAGGCGGTTAGGCCTGGGTAGGCCACGGCGGAGGAGAAATCGTCGCGGGTGAGGAGTAAGAAGATGAACATGTGGGGGCATGTGCTACCTCTTGAGCACTGTGTTGGATTTCCCCGAAGAGGAGAGGATGATGCAGCAAAGTAGCGTAAGTATTTCCCTCAGTTTTTGAGAACCAAGGTATCAATCCAGTAGGAGGCTAAGAGCGAGTCCCTCGTACTACACAAAAACAATAGCTCAACGCAACCAACGCACTTAGGGGTTGTCAATCCCTTCACGTTCACTTACGAAAGTGAGATCTGATAGAGATGATAAATAATATTTTTGGTATTTTTGGTATAGAGATGCAAAGTGAAAAGTAAAAGGCAAAGTAAAAAAGCAAAGCAATAATAAAGTGATGGAGATTGATATGATGAGAAAGAGACCCGGGAGCCATAGGTTTCATTAGTGGCTTCTCTCAAGAGCATAAGTATTCTACGGTGGGTGAACAAATTACTGTTGAGCAATTGACAGAATTGAGCATAGTTATGAGAATATCTAGGTATGATCATGTATATAGGCATCACGTCCGAGACAAGTAGACCGACTCCTTCCTACATCTACTACTATTACTCCACTCATCGACCGCTATCCAGCATGCATCTAGAGTATTAAGTTAAAAACAGAGTAACGCCTTAAGCAAGATGACATGATGTAGAGGGATAGTTTCATGCAATATGATAAAAAAAACCATCTTGTTATCCTCGATGGCAACAATACAATACGTGCCTTGCTGCCCCTTCTGTCACTGGGAAAGGACACCGCAAGATCGAACCCAAAGCTAAGCACTTCTCCCATGGCAAGAAAAAACAATCTAGTAGGCCAAACCAAACTGATAATTCGAAGAGACTTGCGAGGATAACCAATCATACATAAAAGAATTCAGATAAGATTCAAATATTATTCATAGATAGACTGGATCATAAACCCACAATTCATCGGTCACAACAAACACACTGCAAAAAGAAGATTACGTCGAATAGATCTCCACGAGAGAGGGGGAGAACATTGTATTGAGATCCAAAAAGAGAGAAGAAGCCATCTAGCTACTAACTATGGACCCGTATGTCTGAAGTAAACTACTCACACTTCATCGGAGGGGCTTGGATGATGATGTAAAAGCCCTCCGTGATCGATGCCCCCTCCGGCGGAGCTCCGAAACAAGCCCCAAGATGGGATCTCGTGGATACAGAAAGTTGCGGCGGTGGAATTAGGTTTTTGGCTCCGTTTCTAATCGTTTGGGGGTACGTGGATATATATAGGAGGAAGAAGTATGTCGGTGGAGCAATAGGGGGCCCACGAGGGTGGAGGGCGCGCCTGGGGGGGGGGGGGTGCAGGCGCACCCCCCTACCTCGTGGCCTCCTGTTAATTGGCTTGACGTAGGGTCCAAGTCTCCTGAGTTGTATTCGGTGAGAAAATCACGTTCCCGAAGGTTTCATTCCGTTTGGACTCCGTTCGATATTTCTTTTCTTCGAAACCCTAAAACAGGAAAAAACAGCAATTCTGGGCTGGGCCTCCGGTTAATAGGTTAGTCCAAAAAATAATATAAAAGTGGATAATAAAGCCCAATAATGTCCAAAACAGTAGATAATATAGCATGGAGCAATCAAAAATTATAGATACGTTGGAGACGTATCAAGCATCCCCAAGCTTAATTCCTGCTCGTCCTCGAGTAGGTAAATGATAAAAACAGAATTTTTGATGCGGAGTGCTACTTGGCATAATTTCAATGTAAATCTTCTTAATTGTGGTATGAATATTCAGATTCAAAAGATTCAAGACAAAAGTTCATGTTGACATAAAAATCATAATACTTCAAGCATACTAACAAAGCAATTATGTCTTCTCAAAATAACATGGCCAAATAAAGCTATCCCTACAAAATCATATAGTCTGGCTATGCTCTATCTTCACCACACAAAGTATTTAAATCATGCACAACCCTGATGACAAGCCAATCAATTGTTTCATACTTTTGACATTTTCAAAACTTTTTCGATCTTCACGCAATACATGAGCGTGAGCCATGGATATAGCACTATATGTGGAATAGAATGGTGGTTGTGGAGAAGACAAAAAGAGGGGAAGATAGTCTCACATCAACTAGGCGTATCAACAACGAGCTATGGAGATGCCCATCAATAGATATCAATGTGAGTGAGTAGGGATTGCCATGCAACGGATGCACTAGAGCTATAAGTATATGAAAGCTCAACAAAAGAAACTAAGTGGGTGTGCATCCAACTCGCTTGCTCACAAAGACCCTGGTCATTTTGAGGAAGCCCATCATTGGAATATACAAGCCAAGTTTTATAATGAAAAATTCCCACTAGTATATGAAAGTGACAGAATGAGAGACTCTCTATCATGAAGATCATGGTGCTACTTTGAAGCACAAGTGTGGTAAAAGGATAGTAACATTGTCCCTTCTCTCTTTTTCTCTCATTTTTTTGGGCCTTCTCTTTTTTATGGCCTCTTTTTCTTTTTTTCTTTTTATTTTTCATCCGGAGTCTCATCCCGACTTCTGGGGGAATCATAGTCTCCATCATCCTTTCCTCACTTGGGACAATGCTCTAAAAATGATGATCATCACAATTTTTATTTTTCTTACAACTCAACAATTACAACTCAACACTCAGAACAAAATATGACTCTATATGAATGCCTCCGACGGTGTACCGGGATATGCAATGAATCAAGAGTGACATGTATGAAAGAGTCATGAACGGTGGCTTTGCCACAAATACGATGTCAACTACATGATCATGCTAGCAATATGACAATGATGGAGCGTGTCATAATGAACGGAACGGTGGAAAGTTGCATGGCAATATATCTCAGAATGGCTATGGAAATGCCATGATAGGTAGGTATGGTGGCTGTTTTGAGGAAGGTATTTGGTGGGTGTATGATACCGGCGAAAAGTATGCGGTATTAGAGAGGCTAGCAATGGTGGAAGGGAGGAATGTGTGTATAATCCATGGACTCAACATTAGTCATAAAGAACTCATATACTTATTGCAAAAATCTAGAAGTTATCAAAGCAAAGTATTACGCGCATGCTCCTAGGGGGATAGATTGGTAGGAAAATACCATTGCTCGTCCCCGACCGCCACTCATAAGGAAGACAATCAATAAATAAATCATGCTCTGACTTCATCACATAACGGTTCACCATACGTGCATGCTACGGGAATCACAAACTTTAACACAAGAATTTCTCAAATTCACAACTACTCAACTAGCACGACTCTAATATCACCATCCTCATATCTCAAAACAATTATCAAGCATCAATTTTTTTTTCTTAGTATTCAACGCACTCAAAAGAAAGTTTTACAAATCTTGAATACCAAGCATATTATTATTAAGAAAATTACCATGCTATTAAGACTCTCAAAATAATCTAAGTGAAGCATG
The DNA here is from genome assembly GCF_002162155.2 of Triticum dicoccoides. Taxonomy (NCBI): domain Eukaryota; kingdom Viridiplantae; phylum Streptophyta; class Magnoliopsida; order Poales; family Poaceae; genus Triticum; species Triticum dicoccoides. The sequence continues at coordinate 316,223,573 of NC_041388.1, read as the reverse complement.
AGAGATCAATAGTTTCTATAAAACAAATCCACCACCGTGCTCTAAAAGATATAAGTGAAGCACTAGAGCAAAATTATATAACTCAAAAGATATAAGTGAGGCACATAGAGTATTCTATCAAATTCCAAATTATGTATGGCTCTCTCAAAAGGTGTGTACAGCAAGGATGATTGTGGTATACTAACAAGCAAAGACTCAAATCATAAAAGACACTCCAAGCAAAACACATGTCATGTGGTGAATAAAAATATAGCTCCAAGTAAAGTTACCGATAGAAATAGACGAAAGAGGGGATGCCTTCCGGGGCATCCCAAAGCTTTGGCTTTTAGGTGTCCTTAGATTATATTGAGGGTGTCATGGGCATCCCCAAGCTGAGGCTCTTGCCACTCCTTGTTCCATAATCCATCAAATCTTTACCCAAAACTTGAAAACTTCACAACACAAAACTTAAAGTAGAAAACCTCGTGAGTTCCGTTAGCGAAAGAAAACAAAAGACCACTTCAAGGTACTGTAATGAACTCATTATTTATTTATATGGGTGTTATACCTACTGTATTCCAACTTCTCTATGGTTCATAAACTATTTTACTAGCCATAGATTCATCAAAATAAGAAAACAACACACGAAAAACAGAATCTGTCAAAAACAGAACAGTCTGTAGTAATCTGTAGATAGCGCAATATCTGGAACCCTAAAAATTCTAAAATAAATTGCTGGACGTGAGGAATTTATCTATTAATCATCTTCACAGAGAATTAACTAAATAGCACTTTCCAAATAAAAATAACAGCAGTTCTCGTGAGCGCTAAAGTTTTTGTTTTTTTACAGCAAGTTCAACAAGACTTTCCCCAAGTCTTCCCAACGATTCTACTTGGCACAAACACTAATTAAACACAAAAAACACAACCAAAACAGAGGCTAAATAATTTATTTATTACTAAACAGGAGCAAAAAGCAAGGAATAAAAATAAAATTGGGTTGCCTCCCAACAAGCGCTATCGTTTAACGCCCCTAGCTAGGCATAACAAGCAAGAATAGATCTAGGTATTGCCATCTTTGGTAGGCAATCCATAAGTGGCTCTCATAATAGATTCATAAGGTAATTTTATTTTCTTTCTAGGGAAGTGCCCATGCCCTTTTTAATGGAAATTGTAATCTAATATTCCCTTCCTTCATATCAATAATTGCACCAACCGTTCTAAGGAAAGGTCTACCGAGAATAATAGAGCAAGAAGGATTGCAATCTATATCAAGAACAATAAAATCTACGGGCACATAATTCCTATTTTCCACAATAAGAACATCATTAATTCTTCCCATAGGTTTCTTAATAGTGGAATCCGCAAGATGCAAGTTTAGAGAGCAATCATCAAAATTACGGAAATTTAGCAAACCACACAAAGTTTTGGGAATAGTAGAGACACTAGCACCCAAATCACACAAAGCATAAAACTCATGATATTTAATTTTAATTTTAATAGTTTCTTCCCACTCATCATAAAGTTTTCTAGGGATAGAAACTTCCAGTTCAAGTTTTTCTTCATAAGATTGCATCAAGGCATCAACGATATGTTTAGTAAACGCTTTATTTTGACTATAAGCGTGAGGAGAATTTAGCACGGGTTGCAACAAGGAAATACAATCAATAAAAGAGCAATTTTCATAGTTAAATTCCTTGAAATCCATAATAGTGGGTTTAGCAACATCTAGGGTTTTAATTTCTTCAATCCCACTTTTATCAAATTTAGCATCAAGATCAAAAGATTCAGAATTCTTGGAACGCCTTCTAGGTAAAGGTGGATCGTATTCAGTCCCATCATTATCAAGATTCATATTGCAAAACAAAGATTTAATAGGGGACACATCAATAACTTTTAGATCTTCATCATTATTTTCATAGGAACTAGAAGAACACGCTTTTGTAAAGGCATCTTTCTTAGCACGCATCCTAGCGGTTCTTTCTTTGCACTCGTCAATGGAAATTCTCATGGCTTTGAGAGACTCATTGATATCATGCTTAGGTGGAATAGATCTAAGTTTCAAAGAATCAACATCAAGAGCAATTCTATCAACGTTCCTAGCCAAATCATCAATCTTAAGCAATTTTTCTTCAATCATAGCATTAAAATTCTTTTGCGAAGAAATAAATTCTTTAATATTAGATTCAAAATTAGAGGGCATCTTATTATAATTTCCATAAGAATTGTTGTAGGAATTACCATAATTATTAGAGGGATTACTAGGATAAGGCCTAGGGTTGAAATTTCCTCTACACGCGTTGTTACCAAAATTGTTCCTACCAACAAAATTCACATCCATAGATTCATTATTATTCTCAATCAAAGTAGACAAGGGCACATAATTAGGATCAGAAGAAACACTCTTATTAGCTAATAATTTCATAAGTTCATCCATCTTTCCACTCAAAACATTAATTTCTTCTATCGCATGCACCTTTTTATTAGTAGATCTTTCAGTATGCCATTCAGAATAATTAACCATAATTTTATCTAGGAGTTTAGTAGCTTCTCCTAAAGTGATTTCCATAAAAGTGCCTCCCGCGGCCGAATCTAAAAGATTTCTAGAAGCAAAATTCAATCCGGCATAAAAGTTTTGTATAATCATCCACAAATTTAAACCATGAGTAGGGCAATTATGTGTCATTAATTTCATTCTCTCCCAAGCTTGTGCAACATGTTCATGATCAAGTTGCTTAAAATTCATAATATCGTTTCTAAGAGAGATGATCTTAGTGGGAGGAAAATACTTAGAGATAAAAGCATCTTTGCACTTGTTCCATGAATTAATACTATTCTTAGGCAAAGACGAAAACCAAGCTTTAGCACGATCTCTAAGTGAAAAAGGAAATAGCTTCAATTTAACAATATCATTATTGACATCTTTCTTCTTTTGCATGTCACACAAATCAACGAAGCTATTAAGATGGGTAGCAGCATCTTCACTAGGAAGGCCAGCGAACGGATCTTTCATGACAAGATTCAGCAAAGCAGTATTAATTTACAAGATTCAGCATCGGTAATAGGAGCAATCGGAGTGCTAAGGAAATCATTGTTGTTGGTATTGATGAAGTCACACAATTTAGTATTATCTTGAGCCATCGCGACAAACAAGCAATCCAACACACGAGCAAACAAAAGGCAAACAGGCAAAAGGAGGCAAATAGAGAAAGAGAGGGAGGATAGAGAGAGAGAGGGCGAATAAAACGGCAAGGGTGAAGTGGGGGAGAGGAAAATGAGAGGCAAATGACAAATAATGTAATGCTGGAGATAGGGATTGTGATGGGTACTTGGTATGTTGACTTTTGCGCAGACTCCCCGGCAACAGCGCCAAAAATTCTTCTTGCTACCTCTTGAGAACTGCGTTGGATTTCCCCGAAGAGGAGAGGATGATGCAGCAAAGTAGCATAAGTATTTCCCTTAGTTTTTGAGAACCAAGGTATCAATCCAGTAGGAGGCTATGCGCGAGTCCCTCGTACCTACCCAAAAACAATAGCTCAACGCAACCAACGCGCTTAGGGGTTGTCAATCCCTTCACGGTCACTTACGAAAGTGAGATCTGATAGAGATGATAAATAATATTTTTGGTATTTTTGGTACAGAGATGCAAAGTGAAAAGTACAAGGCAAAGTAAAAAAGCAAAACAATAATAAAGTGATGGAGATTGATATGATGAGAAAGAGACCCGGGGGCCATAGGTTTCACTAGTGGCTTCTCTCAAGAGCATAAGTATTCTACGGTTGGTGAACAAATTACTGTTGCGCAATTGACAGAATTGAGCATAGTTATGAGAATATCTAGGTATGATCATGTATATAGGCATCATGTCCGAGACAAGTAGACCGACTCCTACCTGCATCTACTACTATTACTCCACTCATCGACCGCTATCTAGCATGCATCTAGAGTATTAAGTTAAAAACAGAGTAACGCCTTAAGCAAGATGACATGATGTAGAGGGATAGTTTCATGCAATATGATAAAAAACCCCATCTTGTTATCCTCGATGGCAACAATACAATACGTGCTTTGCTGCCCCTTCTGTCACTGGGAAAGGACACCGCAAGATCGAACCCAAAGCTAAGCACTTCTCCCATGGCAAGAAAAACCAATCTAGTAGGCCAAACCAAACTGATAATTCGAAGAGACTTGCAAAGATAACCAATCATACATAAAAGAATTCAGAGAAGATTCAAATATTATTCATAGATAGACTGGATCATAAACTCACAATTCATCGATCTCAACAAACACACCGCAAAAAGAAGATTACATCGAATAGATCTCCACGAGAGAGGGGGAGAACATTGTATTGAGATCCAAAAAGAGAGAAGAAGCCATCTAGCTACTAACTATGGACCCGTAGGTCTGAAGTAAACTACTCACACTTCATCGGAGGGGCTTGGATGATGATGTAGAAGCCCTCCGTGATCGATGCCCTCTCTGGCGGTGCTCTGGAATAGGCCCCAAGATGGGATCTCGTGGATACAGAAAGTTGCGGTGGTGGAATTATGTTTTTGGCTCCGTTTCTGATCGTTTGGGGGTACGTGGATATATATAGGAGGAAGAAGCACGTCGGTGGAGCAATAGGGGGCCCACGAGGGTGGAGGGCGCGCCTGGGGGGGGGGGGGCAGGCGCGCCCCTACCTCGTGGCCTCCTGTTAATTGGCTTGACGTAGGGTCCAAGTCTCCTGAGTTGTATTCGGTGAGAAAATCATGTTCCCAAAGGTTTCATTCCATTTGGACTCCGTTTGATATTCCTTTTCTTCGAAACCCTAAAAGAGGCAAATACAACAATTCTGGGCTGGGCCTCCAGTTAATAGGTTAGTCCCAAAAATAATATCAAAGTGGATAATAAAGCCCAATAATGTCCACAATAGTAGATAATATAGCACGGAGCAATCAAAAATTATAGATACGTTGGAGACGTATCAGCGTGCTCCTAACCATTGTATATTTGATGGAAAAAATTGTGATTGACGCGAAGAATTTTTCAGGCACCTAACGTTAGGTGCCCTTTAATTTATTTACAATCATTTTCCCGTAGCAACGCACATGCATTTAACTAGTGTGTTTTAGTTTTGTACTACCTTCGTCCTGGTTTATTGGCCCCTTCACATTTTGTGCTCAATTTTGACCTTAAAATTAATTAACAAAATATTAATGCATGTAAGCAAAAATAATATCATTGAAAACTATGTTCAAATACGAATCCAACGATATAATTTTTGTTGATGTGCATTATTATTTTTTAGTTACATCCTTGGTCAAAGTTTAGCACAAAATACTAAGGAATCAATAAACCAGGACGGAGGTAGTAATTTGCTAAGATGAAAAAAAACCATCGCCTTTTGAGACAAATCTTTTGCTAAGGCTGGTCATAGTGGGGAGTAACTTATACTAGTGTCATGCATATGACACTAGTCTAAGTTACTACCTCCATAGTGCAAAGTAACATAGTAGTAGTCTCATAGATGGCTTCATTTATTAGCTCATAGACTCATTCTGTTTCGGGAAGCGCTATGTTACAGTAACATATTATGTTACCACAAGTACTTCTTTCCACATTAAATACGTGCCACATAAGCAAAATTATCTAGGAATGTGTTAAGTTACTATCTAAGTTACCCCCACTATGGCTAGCCTAAGAGCACTAACTCTTGACTGAAGCTTGACTGAGAGACTCGGAGCACTAGATGGTGGCACTCACACACCCCATAGGGCATATTCGACACAAACTCTTAAAATGCATGCATACCTCCAGATGTTCGGACACGGTTTGCCATTCAACGTGTCGGTCCATGAACGATGTTTGAAATCCCACAAATTGGACACAGACTAGAAGGGGCTTTGCGGGCGTCTGGACAGCTGCCACATACGCGTCTCATGCCCTGGACCAACCCAAAAACTGTCAGTATCCCCCCATCCATCCAAATCTTGGTACCATGGTCCTTTCAGGACTTACGCTCCTTTCCGCCTGATACGTCTCCAGCGTATCTATAATTTTTGATTGCTCCATGCTATATTATCTACTATTTTGGACATTATTGGGCTTTATTATCCACTTTTATATTATATTTGGGACTAACCTATTAACCGGAGACCCAGCCCAGAATTGCTGGTTTTTGCCTGTTTTAGCGAATAAAAGGAATATCAAACGGAGTCCAAACGGAATGACACCTTCGGGAACGTGATTTTCTCATCGAATACAACTTAGGAGACATGGACCCTACGCCAAGGCACGTAACAGGAGGCCACGAGGTAGGGGGCGCGCCCTACCCTACCAGGCACGCCCCCACCTTCGTGGGCCCCCTGTTGCTCCACTGACGTACTTCTTCCTCCTATATATACCCACGTACCCCCAAACGATCAGATACGGAGCCAAAAACCTAATTCCACCGTCGCAACTTTCTGTATCCACGAGATCCCATCTTGGGGCCTGTTCCGGAGCTCCGCCGGAGGTGGCATCGATCACGTAGGGCTTCTACATCAACACCATAGCCTCTCCGATGAAGTGTGAGTAGTTTGCTACAGACCTACGGGTCCATAGTTAGTAGCTAGGTGGCTTCTTCTCTCTTTTTGGATCTCAATACAATGTTCTCCCCCTCTCTTGTGGAGATCTATTCGATGTAATCTTCTTTTTGCGGTGTGTTTGTTGAGACCGATGAATTGTGGGTTTATGATCAAGTCTATCTATGAATAATATTTGAATCTTCTCTGAATTCTTTTATGTATGATTGGTTATCTTTGCAAGTCTCTTCGAATTATCAGTTTGGTTTGGCCTACTAGATTGATCTTTCTTGCAATGGGAGAAGTGCTTAGCTTTGGGTTCAATCTTGCGGTGTCCTTTCCCGGTGACAGTAAGGGCAGCAAGGCATGTATTGTATTGTTGCCATCGAGGATAACAAGATGGGGTTTTATTCATATTGCATGAGTCTATCCCTCTACATCATGTCATCTTGCTTAAGGCGTTACTCTGTTTTTACTTAATCTCTAGATGCATGCTGGATAGCGGTCGATGAGTGGAGTAATAGTAGTAGATGCAGGCAGGAGTCAGTCTACTTGTCTCGGACGTGATGCCTATATACATGATCATACCTATATATTCTCATAACTATGCTCAATTCTATCAATTGCTCAATAGTAATTTGTTCACCCACCGTAGAATACTTATGCTCTCGAGAGAAGCCACTAGTGAAACCTATGGCCCCCGAGTCTATCTTTATCATATCAATCTCCTACTACTTAGTTATTTGCTTTGCTATTTACTTTGCATTTATTTTACTTTGCATCTTTATCATAAAAATACCAAAAATATTATCTTACATACCTATCAGATCTCACTCTCGTAAGTGGCCCTATAGGGATCGACAACCCCTATTTGCGTTGGTTGCGAGGATTTATTTGTTTTGTGCAGGTATGAGGGACTCGCGCGTACCCTCCTACTGGATTGATACCTTGGTTCTCAAAAACTGAGGGAAATACTTACGCTACTTTGTGTTGGAAATATGCCCTAGAGGCAATAATAAAATGGTTATTATTATATTTCCTTGTTCATGATAATTGTCTATTGTTCATGCTATAATTGTGTTATCCGAAAATCGTAATACATGTGTGAATACATAGACCACAACACGTCCCTAGTGAGCCTCTAGTTGACTAGCTCGTTGATCAAAAGATAGTCATGGTTTCCTGCCTATGGACATTAGATGTCATTGATAACGGGATCACATCATTAGGAGAATGATGTGATGGACAAGACCCAATCCTAAGCATAGCACAAGATCGTGTAGTTCGTTTGCTAGAGCTTTTCCGAATGTCAAGTATAATTTCCTTAGACCATGAGATTGTGCAACTCCCGGATACCGTAGGAGTGCTTTGGGTGTGCCAAACATCACAACATAACTGGGTGACTATAAAGGTGCACTACGGGTATCTCCGAAAGTGTCTGTTGGGTTGGCACGAATCGAGACTGGGATTTGTCACTCCATATGATAGAGAGGTATCTCTGGGCCCACTCGGTAATGCATCATCATAATGAGCTCAATGTGACCAAGTGGTTGATCATGGGATCATGCATTACGGTATGAGTAAAGTGACTTGCCGGTAACGAGATTGAACGAGGTATTGGGATACCGACGATCGAGTCTCGGGCGAGTAACGTACTGATTGGCAAAGGGAATTGTATACGGGATTGATTGAATCGTCGACATCGTGGATCATCCGATGAGATCATCGAGGAGCATGTGGGAGCCAACATGGGTATCCAGATCCCACTGTTGGTTATTGACCGGAGAGTCGTCTCGATCATGTCTGCGTGTCTCCTGAACCCGTAGGGTCTACACACTTAAGGTTCAGTGATGCTAGGGTTGTTGAGATATTAGTATGCGGTAACCCGAAAGTTGTTCGGAGTCCCGGATGAGATCCCGGACGTCACGAGGAGTTCCGGAATGGTTCGGAGGTGAAGAATTGTATATAGGAAGTCCAGTTTCGTCCACCGAGAAAGTTTCAGGGGTCACCGGTATTGTACCGGGACCACCGGAAGGGTCCCGGGGGTCCACCGGGTGGGGCCACCTATCCCGGAGGGCCCCATGGGCTGAAGTGGGAGGGGAACCAGCCCCTGATGGGCTGGGGCGCCCCCTTGGGTCTCCCCCTGCGCCTAGGGTTGGAAACCCTAGGGGTGGGGGGCGCCCCACTTGGCTTGGGGGGCAAGCCACCCCCCTTGGCTGCCCCCCATCTAGATGGGATCTAGAGGGGCCGGCGCCCCTGGACCCCTTTATAAAGAGGGGGGAGGGAGGGTTGCGCACCCAAGCCCCTGGCGCCTCCCTCTTTCCCCCGTAACACCTCTCCCTCTCGTTAGAGCTTGGCGAAGCCCTGCCGAGATCCCGCTGCTTCCACCACCACGCCGTCGTGCTGCTGGATCTCCATCAACCTCTCCTCCCCCTTGTTGGATCAAGAAGGAGGAGACATCTTCCCAACCATACGTGTGTTGAACGCGGAGGTGCCGTCCGTTCGGCGCTCGGTCATCGGTGATTTGGATCGCGACGAGTACGACTCCATCAACCCCGTTCTCTTGAACGCTTCCGCTCGTGATCTAGAAGGGTATGTAGATGCACTCCTTTCCTCTCGTTGCTAGAAGACTCCATAGATTGATCTTGGTGATGCGTAGAAAATTTTAAATTCTGCTACGTTCTCCAACAGTGATATTAGAGCTAGGTCTATGCATAGTTTCTATGCACGAGTAGAACACAAGTTGTTGTGGGCGTTGATTTTGTCAATTTACTTACCGTTACTAGTCTTATCTTGATTCGGCGGCATCGTGGGATGAAACGGCCCGGACCGACCTTACACGTACGCTTACGTGAGACTGGTTCCACCGACTGACATGCACTAGTTGCATAAGGTGGCTAGCGGGTGTCTGTCTCTCCCACTTTAGTCGGATCAGATTCGATGAAAAGGGTCCTTATGAAGGGTAAATAGAAATTGGCATATCATGTTGTGGTTTTGGCGTAGGTAAGAAACGTTCTTGCTAAGAAACCTATAACAACCACGTAAAAATTTGCAACAACAATTAGAGGATGTCTAACTTGTTTTTGCAGCATGTGCCGTGTGATGTGATATGGCCAAAAGGATGTGATGAATGATATATGTGATGTATGAGATTGATCATGTTCTTGTAATAGGAATCACGACTTGCATGTCGATGAGTATGACAACCGGCAGGAGCCATAGGAGTTGTCTTAATTTATTTATGACCTGCGTGTCAACATATAACGTCATGTAATTACTTTACTTTATTGCTAAACCGTTAGCCATAGTAGTAGAAGTAATAGATGACGAGACAACTTCATGAAGACACGATGATGGAGATCATGGTGTCATGCCGGTGACGACGATGATCATGGCGCCCCGAAGATGGAGATCATAAGGAGCAAAATGATATTGGCCATATCATGTCACTATTTGATTGCATGTGATGTTTATCATGTTTTACATCTTATTTGCTTAGAACGACGGTAGCTTAAATAAGATGATCCCTCGCAATAATTTCAAGAAAGTGTTCCCCCTAACTGTGAGGTTCGTTGTTTCGAAGCACCACGTGATGATCGGGTGTGATAGATTCTAACGTTCGAATACAACGGGTGTAAGCCAGATTTACACACGCAATACACTTAGGTTGACTTGACGAGCCTAGCATGTACAGACATGGCCTCGGAACACGGAAGACCGAAAGGTTGAGCATGAGTCGTATAGAAGATACGATCAACATGAAGATGTTCACCGATGTTGACTAGTCCGTCTCACGTGATGATCAGACACGGCCTAGTTACTCGGATCATGTTTCACTTAGATGACTAGAGGGATGTCTATCTGAGTGGGAGTTCATTGAATAATTTTATTAGATGAACTTAATTATCATGAACTTAGTCTAAAATCTTTACAATATGTCTTGTAGATCAAATGGCCCACGCTAATGTTGCCCTCAACTTCAATGCGTTCCTAGAGAAAACCAAGCTAAAAGATGATGGCAACAACTATACGGACTGGGTCCGGAACTTGAGGATCATCCTCATAGCTGCCAAGAAAGATTATGTCCTAGAAGCACCGCTAGGTGACGCACCCATCCCAGAGAACCAAGACGTTATGAACGCTTGGCAGTAGCGTGCTGATGATTACTCCCTCGTTCAGTGCGGCATGCTTTACAGCTTAGAACCGGGGCTCCAAAAGCGTTTTGAGCAACACGGAGCATATGAGATGTTTGAAGAGCTGAAAATGGTTTTCCATGCTCATGCCCGGGTCGAGAGATATGAAGTCTCCGACAAGTTCTTCAGTTGTAAGATGGAGGAAAATAGTTCTGTCAGTGAGAACATACTCAAAATGTCTGGGTTGCACAACCGCTTGAGTCAGCTGGGAGTTAATCTCCCGGATGACGCGGTCATTGACAGAATCCTTCAGTCGCTTCCACCGAGCTACAAGAGCTTTGTGATGAACTTCAATATGCAGGGGATGGAAAAGACCATTCCTGAGGTATATTCAATGCTGAAATCAGCGGAGGTGGAGATCAAAAAGGAACATCAAGTGTTGATGGTGAATAAAACCACTAAGTTTAAGAAAGGCAAGGGTAAGAAGAACTTCAAGAAGGACGGCAAGGGGGTTGCCGCGCCCGATAAGCAAGCTGCCGGGAAGAAGCCAAAGAATGGACCCAAGCCCGAGACTGAGTGTTTTTATTGCAAGGGAAGTGGTCACTGGAAGCGGAACTGCCCCAAATACTTAGCGGACAAGAAGGCCGGCAACACTAAAGGTATATGTGATATACATGTAATTGATGTGTACCTTACTAGTACTCGTAGTACCTCTTGGGTATTTGATACCGGTGCGGTTTCTCACATTTGTAACTCAAAGCAGGAGCTGCGGAATAAGCGGAGACTGGCGAAACAAGGTGACGATGCGCGTCGGGAATGGTTCCAAGGTCGATGTGATCGCCGTCGGCACGCTACCTCTACATTTACCTACGGGATTGGTTTTAAACCTCAATAATTGTTATTTAGTGCCAGCTTTGAGCATAAACATTGTATCGGGATCTCATTTAATTCGAGATGGCTACTCATTTAAATCTGAGAATAATGGTTGTTCTATTTATATGAGAGATATGTTTACCGTCATGCCCCGCTGGTGAATGGTTTATTCTTAATGAATCTCGAGCCTAATGTTACACATATTCATAGTGTGAATACCAAAAGATGTAAGGTTGATAATGATAGTCCCACATACTTGTGGCACTCCGCCTTGGTCATATAGGTGTCAAACGCATGAAGAAGCTCCATGCAGATGGACTTTTGGAGTCTCTTGATTACGAATCATTTGACATGTGCGAACCATGCCTCATGGGTAAAATGACCATGACTCCGTTCTCAGGAACAATGGAGCGAGCAACCAACTTATTGGAAATCATACATACTGATGTGTGCGGTCCAATGAGTGTTGAGGCTCGCGGTGGCTATCGTTATGTTCTCACCCTCACTCATGACTTGAGTAGATATGGTCATGTCTACTTAATGAAACACAAGTCTGAGACCTTTGAAAAGTTCAAGGAATTTCAGAGTGAGGTTGAGAATCAACGTGACAAGAAAATCAAGTTCTTGCGATCAGATCGTGGGGGAGAATACTTGAGTCACGAATTTGGCACGCGCTTAAGGAAATGTGGAATAGTTTCACAACTCACGCCGCCTGGAACACCTCAGCGTAATGGTGTGTCCGAATGTCGTAATCGCACTCTATTGGATATGGTGCGATCTATGATGTCTCTTACCGATCTACCACTGTCATTTTGGGGCTATGCTTTAGAGACTGCCACATTCACTTTAAATAGGGCTCCGTTGAAATCCGTTGAGACGACACCGTATGAATTATGGTTTGGGAAGAAACCTAAGCTGTCATTTCTAAAAGTTTGGGGATGCGATGCTTATGTCAAGAAACTTCAACCTGAAAAGCTCGAACCCAAGTCGGAAAAATGCGTCTTCATAGGATACCGTAAAGAAACTATTGGGTATACCTTCTACCTCAGATCCGAAGGCAAGATCTTTGTTGCCAAGAATGGATCCTTTCTAGACAAAGAGTTTCTCTCGAAAGAAGTAAGTGGGAGGAAAGTAGAACTTGATGAAGTATTACCTCTTGAATCGGAAAGTGGCACAACTCAGGAAAATGTTCCTGAGGTGCCTGCACCGACCAGAGAGGAAGTTAATGATGATGATCATGAAACTTCAGATCAAGTTTCTATTGAACTTCGTAGGTCCACAAGGACACGTTCCTCACCAGAATGGTACGGCAACCCTGTCTTGGAAATCATGTTGTTAGACAACGGTGAACCTTCGAACTATGAGGAAGCGATGGCGGGCCCAGATTCCGACAAATGGCTAGAAGCCATGAAATCCGAGATAGGATCCATGTATGAAAATGAAGTACGGACTTTGATTGACTTGCCTGATGATCGGTGAGCCATAGAAAATAAATGGATCTTTAAAAAGAAGACAGACACAGATGGTAATGTGACCATCTACAAGGCTCAACTCGTCGCTAAGGGTTATCGACAAGTTCAAGGGGTTGACTATGATGAGACTTTCTCACCCGTAGCGAAGCTGAAGTCCGTCCTAATCATGTTAGCAATTGCCGCATTCTATGATTATGAGATATGGCAAATGGACGTCAAAACGGCATTCCTTAACGGCTTTCTTAAGGAAGAATTATATATGATGCAACCGGAAGGTTTTGTCGATCCTAAGAATGCTAACAAGGTGTGCAAGCTCCAACGCTCAATCTATGGGCTGGTGCAAGCATCTCGGAGTTGGAACATTTGATTTGATGAGATGATCAAAGCGTTTGGGTTTACACAGACTTATGGAGAAGCCTGTGTTTACAAGAAAGTGAGTGGGAGCTCCGTAGCATTTCTCATATTATATGTGGATGACATACTGTTGATGGGAAATGATATAGAATTCTTGGAAAGCATAAAGGCCTACTTGAACAAGTGTTTTTCAATGAAGGACCTTGGAGAAGCTGCTTTTATATTAGGCATCAAAATCTATAGAGATAGATCGAGATGCCTCATTGGTCTTTCACAAAGTACGTACCTTCACAAGATATTGAAGAAGTTCAATATGAATCAGTCCAAGAAGGGGTTCTTGCCTGTATTGCAAGGTGTGCAATTGAGCACGGCTCAATGCCCGACCACGACAGAAGATAGAGAAAAGATGAGTGTCGTCCCCTATGCCTCGGCCATAGGGTCGATTATGTATGCCATGCTGTGTACCAGACCTGATGTAAACCTTGCTGTAAGTTTGGTAGGAAGGTACCAAAGTAATCCTGGCATGGAACACTGGACATTGGTCAAGAATATCTTGAAGTACCTGAAGAGGACTAAGGATATGTTTCTCGTTTATGGAGGTGACGAAGAGCTCGTCGTAAAGGGTTACGTCGATGCTAGCTTTGACACAGATCTGGATGACTCTAAGTCACAAACCGGATACGTGTATATTTTGAATGGTGGGGCAGTAAGCTGGTGCAGTTGCAAGCAAAGCGTTGTAGCGTGATCTACATGTGAAGTGGAGTACATGGCAGCCTCGGAGGCAGCACAAGAAGCAATCTGGGTGAAGGAGTTTATTACCGACTTAGGAGTCATTCCCAATGCGCCGGGCCCGATGACTCTCTTCTGTGACAACACTGGAGCTATTGCCCTTGCCAAGGAGCCCAGGTTTCATAGGAAGACCAGGCATATCAAGCGTCTCTTCAACTCCATTCATGAAAGTGTTCAAAATGGAGACATAGATATTTGTAAAGTACATACGGACCTGAATGTAGCAGATCCGTTGACTAAACCTCTCCCTAGAGCAAAACATGATCAACACCAGAACTCTATGGGTGTTCGATTCATCACAATGTAACTAGATTATTGACTCTAGTGCAAGTGGGAGACTGTTGGAAATATCCCCTAGAGGCAATAATAAAATGGTTATTATTATATTTCCTTGTTCATGATAATTGTCTATTGTTCATGCTATAATTGTGTTATTCGGAAATCGTAATACATGTGTGAATACATAGACCACAACACGTCCCTAGTGAGCCTCTAGTTGACTAGCTTGTTGATCAAAAGATAGTCATGGTTTCCTGCCTATGGACATTAGATGTCATTGATAACGGGATCGCATCATTAGGAGAATGATGTGATGGACAAGACCCAATCCTAAGCATAGCACAAGATCGTGTAGTTCGTTTGCTAGAGCTTTTCCGAATGTCAAGTATCATTTCCTTAGACCATGAGATTGTGCAACTCCCGGATACCGTAGGAGTGCTTTGGGTGTGCCAAACATCACAACATAACTGGGTGACTATAAAGGTGCACTACGGGTATCTCCGAAAGTGTCTGTTGGGTTGGCATGAATCGAGACTGGGATTTGTCACTCCGTATGACAGAGAGGTATCTCTGGGCCCACTCGGTAATGCATCATCATAATGAGCTCAATGTGACCAAGTGGTTGATCATGAGATCATGCATTACGGTATGAGTAAAGTGACTTGCCGGTAACGAGATTGAACGAGGTATTGGGATACCGATGATCGAGTCTCGGGCGAGTAACGTACTGATTGACAAAGGGAATTGTATACGGGATTGATTGAATCCTCGACATTGTGGTTCATCCGATGAGATCATCGAGGAGCATGTGGGAGCCAACATGGGTATCCAGATCCCGCTGTTGGTTATTGACCGGAGAGTCGTCTTGGTCATGTCTGCGTGTCTCCCGAACCCGTAGGGTCTACACACTTAAGGTTCGGTGACGCTAGGGTTGTTGAGATATTAGTATGCGGTAACCCAAAAGTTTTTGGGAGTCCCGGATGAGATCCCGGATGCCACGAGGAGTTCCATAATGGTCCGGAGGTGAAGAATTGTATGTAGGAAGTCCAGTTTCGGCCACCGGGAAAGTTTCGGGGGTCACCGGTATTGTATCGGGACCACCGGAAGGGTCCCGGGGGTCCACCGGGTGGGGCCACCTATCCTGGAGGGCCCCATGGTCTGAATTGGGAGGGGAACCAGCCCCTGATGGGCTGGTGCGCCCCCCTTGGGCATCCCCCTGCGCCTAGGGTTGGAAACCCTAGGGGGCGGGGCGCCCCACTTGGCTTGGGGGGCAAGCCACCCCCCTTGGCCGCCTCCCCCCATCTAGATGGGATCTAGAGGGGCCGACACCCCCTGGACCCCTATATAAAGAGGGGCGAGGGAGGGCTGCACACCCAAGCCCCTGGCGCCTCCCTCTTTCCCCCGTAACACCTCTCCCTCTCATTAGAGCTTGGCGAAGCCCTGCCGAGATCCCGCTGCTTCCACCACCACGCTGTCGTGCTGCTGGATATCCATCAACCTCTCCTTCCCCCTTGCTGGATCAAGAAGGAGGAGATGTCTTCCCAACCGTACGTGTGTTGAACGCGGAGGTGCCGTCCATTCGGCGCTCGGTCATCGGTGATTTGGATCACGACGAGTACGACTCCATCAACCCCGTTCTCTTGAACGCTTCCGCTCGCGATCTACAAGGGTATGTAGATGCACTCCTTTCCTCTCGTTGCTAGAAGACTCTATAGATTGATCTTGGTGATGCGTAGAAAATTTTAAATTTTGCTACATTCTCCAACACTTTGCTGCATCATCCCTTCCTCTTCGGGGAAAACCAACACAGTGCTAAAAGAGGTAGCAAGAAGGATTTCTGGCGCCGTTGTCGGGGAGGTCTACGCAAAAGTCAACATACCAAGTACCCATCACATACCCTTATCTCCCGCATTACATTATTTGCCATTTTCCTCTCGTTTTCCTCTCCCCCCACTTCACCCTTGCTGTTTTATTCGCCCTCTCTCTCTATCTATCCTCCCTCTATTTGCCTCTTTTTGTCCGCTTGCTTTTTGCTTGCTTGTGTGTTAGTTTTCTTGCTTGTCACGATGACTGAAGATAATACTAAATTGTGTGACTTCACCAATACCAACAACAATGATTTTATTAGCACTTCGATTGCTCCTCTTACCGATGCTGAATCTTGTGAAATTAATGCTGCTTTGCTGAATTTGTTATGAAAGATCCGTTCTCCGGCCTTCCTAGTGAAGATGCCGCTACCCATCTAAATAGCTTCGTTGATTTGTGTGACATGCAAAAGAAGAAAGATGTGGATAATGATATTGTTAAATTGAAGCTATTTCCTTTTTCGCTTAGAGATCATGCTAAAGCTTGGCTTTCGTCTTTGCCTAAAAATAGTATTGATTCATGGAATAAGTGCAAAGATGCTTTTATCTCTAAGTATTTTCCTCCCGCTAAGATCATCTCTCTTAGAAACGATATTATGAATTTTAAGCAACTTGATCATGAACATGTTGCACAAGCTTGGGAGAGAATGAAATTAATGATACATAATTGCCCTACTCATGGTTTAAATTTGTGGATGATTATACAAAACTTTTATGCCGGATTGAATTTTGCTTCTAGAAATCTTTTAGATTCGGCCGCGGGAGGCACTTTTATGGAAATCACTTTAGGAGAAGCTACTAAACTCCTAGATAAAATTATGGTTAATTATTCTCAATGGCATACTGAAAGATCTACTAATAAAAAGGTGCATGCGATAGAAGAAATTAATGTTTTGAGTGGAAAGATGGATGAACTTATGAAATTATTTGCTAATAAGAGTGTTTCTTTTGATCCTAATGATATGCCCTTGTCTACTTTGATTGAGAATAATAATGAATCTATGGATGTGAATTTTGTTGGTAGGAACAATTTTGGTAATAACACGTATAGAGGAAATTTCAACCCTAGGCCTTATCCTAGTAATCCCTCTAATAATTATGGTAATTCCTACAACAATTCTTATGGAAATTATAATAAGATGCCCTCTAATTTTGATTCTAATATTAAAGAATTTATTACTTTGCAAAAGAATTTTAATGCTATGATTGAAGAAAAATTTCTTAAGTTGATGATTTGGCTAGGAACGTTGATAGAATTGCTCTTGATGTTGATTCTTTGAAACTTAGATCTATTCGACCTAAGCATGATATCAATGAGTCTCTCAAAGCCATGAGAATTTCCATTGATGAGTGCAAAGAAAGAACCGCTAGGATGTGTGCTAAGAAAGATGCCTTTATAAAAGCGTGTTCTTCTAGTTCCTATGAAAATTATGATGAAGATCTAAAAGTTATTGATGTGTCCCCTATTAAATATTTGTTTTGCAATATGAATCTTGATAATGATGGGACTGAATATGATCCACCTTTACCTAGAAGGCATTCCAAGAATTCTGAATCTTTTGATCTTGATGCTAAATTTGATAAAAGTGGGATTGAAGAAATTTAAACCCTAGATGTTGCTAAACCCACTAATGGATTTCATGGAATTTAACTATGAAAATTGCTCTTTGATTGATTGTATTTCCTTGTTGCAACCCGTGCTAAATTCTCCTCACGCTTATAGTCAAAATAAAGCGTTTACTAAACATATCGTTGATGCCTTGATGCAATCTTATGAAGAAAAACTTGAATTGGAAGTTTCTATCCCTAGAAAACTTTATGATGAGTGGGAGCCAACTATTAAAATTAAAATTAAAGACCATGAATGCTATGCTTTATGTGATTTTGGTGCTAGTGTTTCCACGATTCCAAAGACTTTGTGTGATTTGTTAGGTTTCCGTGATTTTGATGATTGCTCTCTAAATTTGCACCTTGCGGATTCCACTATTAGGAAACCTATGCGAAGAATTAATGATGTTCTTATTGTTGCAAATAGGAATTATGTGCCCGTAGATTTTATTGTTCTTGACATAGATTGCAATCCTTCATGTCCTATTATTCTTGGTAGACCTTTACTTAGAACGATTGGTGCAATTATTGATATGAAGGAAATATTAGATTCCAATTTCCATTAAGGAAAGGCATGGAACACTTTCCTAGAAAAAAATTAAATTAACTTATGAATGTATTATGAGAGTCTCTTATGGATTGCCTACCAAAGATGGCAATACCTAGATCTATTCTTGCTTGTTATGCCTAGCTAGGGGCGTTAAACGATAGCGCTTGTTGGGAGGCAACCCAATTTTATTTTTATTCCTTGATTTTTTTCTCCTGTTTAGTAATAAATAAATTATCTAGCCTCTATTTTGGTTGTGTTTTTTGTGTTTAATTAGTGTTTGTGCCAAGTAGAACCATTGGGAAGACTTGGGGAAAGTCTTGTTGAAAAAAAACAGAAACTTTACCGCTCACGAGAACTGCTGTCGTTTTTATTTGGAGAGTGATATTTAGTTAATTCTTTCTGTAGATGATTAATAGATAAATTCCTCACGTCCAGAAATTTATTTTAGAATTTTTGGGGTTCCAGATATTGCGCTAGCTACAGATTACTAAAGACTGTTCTGTTTTTGACAGATTCTGTTTTTCGTGTGTTGTTTGCTTATTTTGATGAACCTATGGCTAGTAAAATAGTTTATAAACCATAGAGTAGTTGGAATACAGTAGGTATAACACTCATATAAATAAATAATGAGTTCATAACAGTACTTTGAAGTGGTCTTTTGTTTTCCTTCGCTAACGGAGCTCACGAGATTTTCTACTTTTAGTTTTGTGTTGTGAAGTTTTCAAGTTTTGGGTAAAGATTTGATGGATTATGGAACAAGGAGTGGCAAGAGCCTAAGCTTGGGGATGCCCATGACACCCTCAATATAATCTAAGGACACCTAAAAGCCAAAGCTTTGGGATGCCCTGGAAGGCATCCCCTCTTTTGTCTACTTCTATCGGTACCTTTACTTGGAGCTATATTTTTATTTACCACATGATATGTGTTTTGCTTGGAGCGTCTTGTATGATTAGAGTCTTTGCATGTTAGTTTAACACAATAATCCTTGCTGTACACACCTTTTGAGAGAGCCATACATGATTTGGAATTAGTTAGAATACTCTATGTGCTTCGCTTATATATTTTGAGTTATATAATTTTTCTCTAGTGCTTCACTTATATCTTTTAGAGCACGGTGGTGGATTTGTTTTATAGAAACTATTGATCTCTCATGCTTCACTTATATTATTTTGAGAGTCTTAAATAGAATGGTAATTTGCTTAAAATCCTAATATGCTTGGTATGCAAGATTAATAATAAAACTTTCTTATGAGTGTGTTGAATACTAAGAAAATTTGTGATATTAAAGTCATGCTAGTTGAGTAGTTGTGAATTTGAGAAATACTTGTGTTGAAGTTTGTGATTCTCGTAGCATGCACGTATGGTGAACCGTTATGTGATGAAGTCGGAGCATGATTTATTTATTGATTGTCTTCCTTATGAGTGGCGGTCGGGGACGAGCGATGGTCTTTTCCTATCAATCTATCCCCCTAGGAGCATGCACGTAATACTTTGCTTTGATAACTTGTAGATTTTTGCAATAAGTATATGAGTTCTTTATGACTAATGTTGAGTCCATGGATTATACGCACTGTCACCCTTCCACCTTTGCTAGCCTCTCTAATACCGCACACCTTTCGCCGGTATCATACACCTACCATATACCTTCCTCAAAACAGCCACCATACCTACCTATTATGGCATTTCCATAGCCATTCTGAGATATATTGCCATGCAACTTTCCACCATTCCGTTTATGACACACTCCATCATTGTCATATTGCTTAGCATGATCATGTAGTTGACATTGTATTTGTTGCAAAGCCACCATTCATAATTCTTTCATACATGTCACTCATCAGTCATTGCATATCCCGGTACACCGCCGGAGGCATTCACATAGAGTCATATTTTGTTCTAAGTATTGAGTTGTAATTGTTGAGTTGTAAGAAAAATAAAAGTGTGATGATCATCATTATTAGAGCATTGTCCCAGTGAGGAAAGGATGATGATGGAGACTATGATTCCCCCACAAGTCGGGA
Source organism: Triticum dicoccoides (assembly GCF_002162155.2). NCBI lineage: Eukaryota > Viridiplantae > Streptophyta > Magnoliopsida > Poales > Poaceae > Triticum > Triticum dicoccoides. The sequence continues at coordinate 316,203,102 of NC_041388.1, read as the reverse complement.
TGAGACTCCGGACGAAAAATAAATAAAAGAGGCCAAAGAAGCCCAAATAAAAAAGAGAGAAAGAAAAGAGGCCATAGAAAAAGATAAAAGGCCCAAATAAAAAAATGAGAGAAAAAGAGAGAAGGGACAATGTTACTATCCTTTGACCACACTTGTGCTTCAAAGTAGCACCATGATCTTCATAGTAGAGAGTCTCTCATGTTATCACTTTCATATAGTAGTGGGAATCTTTCATTATAGAACTTGGCTTGTATATTCCAGTGATGGGCTTCCTCAAATTGCCCTAGGTCTTCATAGCCCATTGGATGCACACCCACTCAGTTTCTTTTAGAGCTTTCATATACTTATAGCTCTAGTGCATCCGTTGCATGGCAATCCCTACTCACTCACATTGATATCTATTGATGGGCATCTCCATAGCCCGTTGATACGCCTAGTTGATGTGAGACTATCTTCTCCCTTTTTGTCTTCTCCATAACCACCACTCTATTCCACCTATAGTGCTATATCCATGGCTCACGCTCATGTATTGCGTGAAAATTGAAAAAGTTTTGAGAATGTCAAAAGTATGAAACAATTGCTTGGCTTGTCATCAGGGTTGTGCATGATTTAAATATTTTGTGTGGTGAAGATAGAGCATAGCCAGACTATATGATTTTGTAGGGATAACTTTCTTTAGCCATGTTATTTTGAGAAGACATAATTGCTTTGTTAGTATGCTTGAAGTATTATTATTTTCTATGTCAACATGAGCTTTTGTCTTGAATCTTTCGGATCTGAATATTCATACCACAATTAAGAAGAATTACATTAAAATTATTCCCAGTAGCACTCCGCATCAAAAATTCTGTTTTTATCAGTTACCTACTCGAGGACGAGCAGGAATTAAGCTTGGGGATGCTTGATACGTCTCCAACGTATCTATAATTTCTGATTGCTCCATGCTATATTATCTACTGTTTTGGACATTATTGGGCTTTATTATCCACTTTTATATTATATTTGGGACTAACCTATTAACCGGAGGCCCAGCCCAGAATTGTTGTTTTTTTGCCTGTTTTAGGGTTTCGAAGAAAAGGAATATCAAACGGAGTCCAAACGGAATGAAACCTTCAGGAACGTGATTTTCTCATCGAATACAACTCAAGAGACTTGGACCCTACGCCAAGGCACGTAACAGGAGGCCACGAGGTAGGGGGGGCGCCCTACCCTACCAGGCGCGCCCTCCACCCTCGTGGCCCCCCTGTTGCTCCACTGACGTACTTCTTCCTCCTATATATACCCACGTACCCCCAAACGATCAGATACGGAGCCAAAAACCTAATTCCACCGCTGCAACTTTCTGTATCCACGAGATCCCATCTTGGGGCCTGTTCCGGAGCTCCGCCGGAGGGGGCATCGATCATGGAGGGCTTCTACATCAACACCATAGCCTCTCCGATGAAGTGTGAGTAGTTTACTTCAGACCTACGGGTCCATAGTTAGTAGCTAGGTGGCTTCTTCTCTCTTTTTGGATCTCAATACAATGTTCTCCCCCTCTCTTGTGGAGATCTATTCGATGTAATCTTCTTTTTGCGGTGTGTTTGTTGAGACCGATGAATTGTGGGTTTATGATCAAGCCTACCTATGAATACTATTTGAATCTTCTCTGAATTCTTTTATGTATGATTGGTTATCTTTGCAAGTCTATTCGAATTATCAGTTTGGTTTGGCCTACTAGATTGATCTTTCTTGCAATGGGAGAAGTGCTTAGCTTTGGGTTCAATCTTGCGGTGTCCTTTCCCGGTGATAGTAAGGGCAGCAAGGCACATATTGTATTGTTGCCATCGAGGATAACAAGATGGGGTTTTCTTCATATTGCATGAGTCTATCCCTCTACATCATGTCATCTTGCTTAAGGCGTTACTCTGTTTTTACTTAATACTCTAGATGCATGCTGGATAGCGGTCGGTGAGTGGAGTAATAGTAGTAGATGCAGGCAGGAGTCGGTCTACTTGTCTCGGACATGATGCCTATACACATGATCATACCTAGATATTCTCATAACTATGCTCAATTCTATCAATTGCTCAATAGTAATTTGTTCACCCACCATAGAATACTTATGCTCTCGAGAGAAGCCAGTAGTGAAAACTATGGCCCCCGGGTCTGTCTTTATCATATCAATCTCCTACTACTTAGTTATCTGCTTTGCTATTTACTTTGCCTTTATTTTACTTTGCATCTTTATCATAAAAATACCAAAAATATTATCTTATCATATCTATCAGATCTCACTCTCGTAAGTGGCCCTATAGGGATTGACAACCCCGATTTGCGTTGGTTATGAGGATTATTTGTTTTGTGCAGGTACGAGGGACTCGCGCGTAGCCTCCTACTGGATTGATACCTTGGTTCTCAAAAACTGAGGGAAATACTTATGCTACTTTACTGCATCATCCCTTCCTCTTCGGGGAAAACCAACGCAGTGCTAAAAGAGGTAGCACCGCCCTAGAGAGTTCTTCAAGCAACTCATCACCAATTGGCATTAGATGTTTGCTACCGTAACTGCATTAAGTTGCCAACAATCAATACAAAACCTCCACAACGCATCCTTCTTGCGCACAAGTAAGACTGTCAATGTAAGTGGACTAGAGCTCAATCGAATTGTACCATTGCACATCATCTCTTTGATTTGTCTTTGAATATTGCTGTGGGTTGTAACTATACGGTCGTACATTGACAGTATGTGAACCTAGAACCAATGTAATTTAATGATTATGGGGTAGCTGGGGAAGGGTGGTAGGGATGTAGGTTCCTAGAACAAATCACTAAGCTCATCCAAGACCTGCTGCATTGCTAGTGGAACTAGTTTTGCGGTGATTTCTGTTAATTTCATGGTGCAAAGATCCTGTTCCTGGTTAAGAATTCACTCCTAGTTGAACTACTTCTTAGCGTAATGGACCTTGAAGTTGTTCTCTTAGCAAAACCCTCTTGAACCTTGTATGTATGCTACCTTTGTGTGTGTGTGCGATGTGAATCTTGTTAGACCTTGTGGCTCTCTTGGTTTGCTTTATATATAAAAGCGGGGCGAAAGCCTTTTTAGGTATAGACCTTGAAGCTATACCAAGTATCATGAGGCATGTGGCTTGTCATGAACACCCACCCATGTGATGTGATGCCCTTGATGAGTCAATCACATCCAACGCTTGTGCTAGTCAACCCACATAGGACTATGATCCCCCAACTAATCAGCACCAATAATCAAGTCATAGCAACCCAGAGGAAGCACTTTCACATCTTGCTGGAAGGCAAAACCCTATGTCCACCGGGATAATTGGGCCACCGGTTTAGAATGGGTCATCTTAGCTCCTCCAACAACTACATGTCTAGTTGCATCAATGTCTTGAGTTGGAAGGGCTAGCTCCTCAACAAGTGCAGCATCTACAAACAAACAATTGACCCTTGAATCAACCAAGATCAGTGATAATCCATAAGTATAGGGGATCAATTTTAGTCTTTCTCAATAAGTAAGACTTTCGAACCAACGAGGAGTTAAAGGTAGAATTAATATTCCCTTCAAGTTATCGACCATCGATACAACTCTACGCGCACTTAATGTTCGCTTTACCTAGAACAAGAATAAATCTAGAAGTACTTTGTAGGTATAAAGGGATAGGTTTGCAAGATAATAAATAACGTGAAAATAAAAGTTAGGTGTTGTTTTACTAAAAGAACAATTAGGTTAGTATAGCGAGTGTGGGGAAGTGGTGGTAGGATTTGCGGAATTGTCCCTAAGCAATTGACTAAGTTACTAGACCGATAGCAAGTTTTATGTGGGAGAGGCCACTGCTAGCATCCCGTCCCTTATCTGGAATTCTATGCACTTATGATTGGAACAATTAGAAAGCATCCGCAACTACTAAAGTTCATTAAGGTAAAACCCAACCATACCATTAAGATATATTGGCCCCCCTTCAATCCTGTATGAATCAATTTCTATGTTAGGAAGAAGCTTCTGCCACTCTTGCCCTCCAATGCGTAGTCCTATCAACATACAACTAACCCTAAGGTGTGATCCACATGTGCACGCATATGATGGGCACCAAAGGACAACAACATAGCCACAAGCAATTTAAACCAACCATAGCAATTCACCAATCACCCATAGGACAACAAAAATCTACTCAAACATTATAGGATGGCAAAGCATAAAGCACCATGTTCAAGTAGAGGGTACAATGGGTTGCAGGAGAGTGGACCGCTGAATGTAGATGAAGGGAATGTGATGGAGGTGTTGATGAAGATGACGAAGTTGTCGGAGTAGATCACTGTCACACAATGATTGCCCCAGTGGCGTTCCGGCGCCACCGGGAGAGAGGGGAAGAGAGCCCTCCCCCTTCTTCTTCTTCTTCTTCTTCTTCTTCTTCTTCTTCTTCTTCTTCTTCTTCTTCTTCTTCTTCTTCTTCTTCTTCTTCTTCTTCTTCTTCTTCTTCTTCTTCTTCTTCTTCTTCTTCTTCTTCTTCTTCTTCTTCTTCTTCTTCTTCTTCTTCTTCTTCTTCTTCTTCTTCTTCTTCTTCTTCTTCTTCTTCTTCTTCTTCTTCTTCTTCTTCTTCTTCTTCTTCTTCTTCTTCTTCTTCTTCTTCTTCTTCTTCTTCTTC
>NC_041388.1:316149735-316197885 GCF_002162155.2 Triticum dicoccoides | reverse complement strand
GGCTTTTATTTCAGAATTAGCCCGCGGTTGTGATAAAATGCTAATTCAGTTGCTTTAGTACTATGCTAAATTTCTACAAGAAACATTTGAAATCGTCATGATAGAATTGCTTCTGTTTTGGAACTAATCAAACAAATAGGAAGAACACAATATTCTTGCTATGATTCGCATCAAGAAACTTATAAAAATGGCAATACATGAGATCAGTTCTTACCACAAGAAGTGGATGCCTTCAGTTTTGACTCATTGAGGTAAGGAAGCAGCATCACCTGCCAGCAGGGATTCGAGGATGGGCGAGATCGGAGGAAGCTGCGCCATGCGTGGAGGAGGGCTCATGGCATGACCTATCCACCTCGAGAATAACAACAAGCAAGCATGCACAACTGTTACCCCTGCCCTCGACCAAACCTCATTGCCTACTGGAAGGAGCGGCTATGGTGGCTCGATGGCATGGCTGTGCTACATGTCATCCAACAGATTGGCGATGGTGCGACGCTAGTTCTCCCCAACCCTCACTTCTCTGTAAATCTTCCACGAATTGCGTTATCTGGAAGCAACACACAACCTGTTGAAGATACTAGGGGACGGCGGCCAGCTCGCACACAACCTCCAATGACGCAGGTGCGGCACTGGGAGGAGGAGGGCGTTGGATTATGCAGGAACGACATCGGAGAAGGACTGCAAGGTCAGGAGGATCCGGCCTACCACGCTCGTTGCCTCTCAACGTCCACCTCTTTAAGGAGAACATGAGCAAGGGAGAAAATCGGTGGCTACATCCTAGGAAAGGAAAGAGAGCGGGAGAGATGAAGGGGATTGACGTCCATGCATATGTTTCCTTTTCCTGGTTTGTTTTCCTTTTTCTTTTCTTCCCTTTTTACGTGTGTACCGAAGAATCTCTAATCAATCTCTAAAAAATCAAATCTAAGTTAATCAACTATACCATAAGTTCCTCAATCGCATTAATTAATATTTTGGGCAAGGTATGGAAACGTTAATTAATGTAATTTTTGAGAAGTATGGAAATATTATTTAATGTGATTGAAGAACTTATGGTATAGTTGATTAATTTAGATTAGATTTTTTAGAGATTGATTATAGATTAATCATAATTGATTTTTTCACATAAATACATTACGAATAAATGGAAGGAGTATCAGACGTGGTTTGGTTTTAGCATGAAAGGGGTGGTGGGAGGTGAGACAAAAATAAACCAGACAAAAATAAACTGGACGAAAATAAACCAGGACTATTCAACCAACTCGTCCATTAGAAGTAGAGATAACGAGATGCACTGTCAGTATTACATGACTGACTGACGTATAGCCGGCAGGTCCGCTCTGAATCCATGGATACATTCACAGCCAGCTATCCGGGAGTCCAATGTTCTGGAACCTAAAGGACGAGCCCTTGCCCCCCTTGCCGGCCGTGATCTCCGGCCCGTCACCATCGATCTCCTCCTCGTCGCCTTTGGACGACAGCATGAGCAGCGGCGGCGCTGGCGGCGGGGGCAGGGTGAGGGCGCCCTCGTCCCACATGAGGAAGTGCAGCGTGATGGGGCGGAGCGCGTGGCGGTGCAGCAAAAGCTTCTGGCTCAGCGACACGGTGTCGTAGCACCTGACGTCACCGGCGGTGGAGACCATCCACGGCAGCACCTTCTCCCCTCCCACCCTCGACACCACCAGCAGCCTGCCCGCCCGCTTCACCGCCCGGTGCAGCTCGATCAGCCCCGATTGAGTCGACGCCACGCCCGGCGTGCTCTCGTCCGCCACCGATGACACGTAGATGAACCCCTCCTCGGTCCGGCTGATGGCGAAGCCGAGCCTAGTGTCCCCCTGCCGCAGCACGATCTCCACCGCCATCTCGCCGCCGGGGCCCGATGGCGCATACCACAGCCGCACCGCGCGCACCACGCCGATGTCCACGCCGTGGTAGTCCTCGAACCCGTACAAGCTGACGTTGGACATGTTGGCCAGGTCGAACAGGGACCCCATGTTCACCGTGGACACCGCCGTCTCGCCGGAGATCTTGGTGAGCAGCGCCTCCGTCTGGACGCTGGCAAGCTCGACGGGGACGCCGGAGGCACGGGACGAGGCGAGCCAGTCATCGGCGCGGGTGAGGGTTTCGTCGAACGTGTTGTAGCGGGTGTGGGTGCCGTCCGTGGCCTTGGGCAGCAGCAGCAGCGACAAGAATTGTTCCAAACCCTAATCTGTTTGACATGGTATCAGATGACGCGTTCGGTCCGCGTCGTGCTTCCGTTTCCTCTGCCGCCGCCGCGTCGGTCTTCGCCGCCGCGCCGCCTCCGTCAACCCTGGCGACGGAATCACCATTCATGGCGTCTACCCCGCTCGCCTGGGCTCGTCCGTCTGCATCAGGGTCGCGTCCTCCAGCGCCCCGATCGCCCGCGCCTTAGATCGCCCGCGATGCCGCCATGGCGTCGCACGCCTTTGATCCCGCGCAACCATCCAGAAATCCATCGCTCGCGTACGGTGCTCCCATGCAGGATCGCAGCGACCCATCCCTGGCGTACGTTGCCCACATGCAGGATCGATGCGATCCATCCCTGGCAGCCGTCAACCGTGGCTACGGTGCCCCCATGCAGGATCGGGATCGCGCCCCTGCGTAGCTGCCTTACGGCGCCGCTGCGAACTCTGCTGCGCCGCCGGCCTCAGTCCCTCGTTGCACTCCCGTCCAGGTGCCGTACGGTGGGCCATATCCAGCGCCGTACGTCGCGCCATCGTCACCGTATGTCGCGCCGGCTCCGTATGCTTCGTCCTCCATGGTGCCCTACGAGGCGCCGAATGGCGCGCCCTACGCTGCCTCTGTGCCGCATGTCACGTCGCTACAGCTCTACGACGTACCTCCTACGGCGCCCTACGGTCTTCATCAACACTACCGTATGTCTCCGTCGGCCGATGCGCTGATTCCGTACAGTGCTCCTCCGACGTACGACTCGCAGCTCTCCGCATCGGTGGCTGAACCAGGAACTTTCCACTTCGCTCACCTGGTGACGGTGAAGCTCTCTGCTGACAACTACCTCCTGTGGCGCACTCAGGTGTTGCCGCTGATGCGTAGTCACTACCTTGAGGGGTATGTCGATGGTACGCTGCCGTGTCCCCCGGCCATGGTTCCGGTGCCCTCGGCCGCTGGTGGCTCCGTCATGGTGTCCAACCCTGCTCATCATTAGTGGATTGCTCAGGATCAAGCTATTCTGGGTGCCATTCAGTCCTCGCCCACACCCTCCGTCGCCGGCATGGTGGTCTTTGCCGCGACGTCGAGGGATGCATGGGCCACGCTCGACTCTAGCTTTTCCTCGCAGTCGGTGGCCCGTTCCTCTGCCATTCGTAACCAGCTGGGTGAGGTTAAGAAAAATGACCTCTCCGTCACGGCCTTCTTCAACAAGGTCAAAAGTTTGGCTGATACACTATTGTCTATTTGGAAGCCTCTTCGCGATGAGGAGTTTACTTCGTTCATTCTCAATGGGCTTGATGAGGACTATGATTCTCTCCTTGAAAACATTAATGGACGTGACACACCGATGCCTCCTCGCGATCTCTATGCACGCCTTCTCAACACCGAACAGAGGCTCGCTGCTTGCCGCTCCATTGGCGTCTACACGGAGGGCCCTTCTGCGAACGCTGCTCTCCGCGGGGGCTCCCGCGGTGCCAAGCAGAAGGCGCCGCCGACCTCAAGCAACCAGCCCCCTCCGCCCGCTCCACCTCCGACGGCTGGTCGCAAGCGGCTCCATTGCGAGGCATGTGGTGGTGGGGTTGAGTGTCAACTTGCGGCATCGAGGGGCACTTGGCGTCTCGCTGCCATCATCGCTTTAAACGAGATTTTCTTGGCATTGGGAACAATGGAAGGGCAATGAGAAGCAAGCTGCTCTCGCTACACCGGATCCCGAGTTCACTCTTTCATACTCGGTGGATCCTTCCTGGTACATTGATACGGGCACTACGGACCATTTGACGAGTCAGCTTGACAAGCTGGCCACTCGCCAGCCCTACACCGGTCACGATCAGGTCCGCACGACCAATGGATCAGGTATGCCCATCTCACATGTTGGTCAGGCATCTCTTCTTTCATGTACCACTAAAACCTTGTGTCTGCTTGATGTCCTTTGTGTTCCCTCAGTCACACGTAGTTTACTCTCGATTCCTAAATTAACTCGTGACAACAATGTGTTTGTTGAGTTTCACCCTTTCCATTTTTTTGTTAAGGACCGGGGCACGAGGGACGTTCTTCTTAGTGGTCGAGCTCGCGATGGCTTATACGCACTTGATGTGCCACGAGTCTCTCAAGTTTTCAGTGGTGTTCGGGTGTCGTCATCGCAGTGGCACTCTCGCCTTGGCCACCCCGCTACTCCCATTGTGCGCCATGTGCTTCATCGCCATCATCTTCCTGTTGAGTTGAGTAATAAGGAGTTTCTAGTGTGTGATGCTTGTCAACAAGGCAAGAGTCATCAGTTGCCTTTTTCTGTATCAAGTCATGTTGTCACGGCTCCTCTTGAACTTGTGTTTTCAGACGTGTGGGGCTATGCCCAAACTTCTGTTAGTGGTCACAACTATTATGTCAGTTTCATCGATGCTTTCAGTCGCTTTACTTGGATTTATCTTATTAAGCGCAAATCTGATGTGTTTCATGTCTTTATGCAATTTCAAGCACATGTTGAACGATTTCTTAAGCACAAAATTATCCATGTTCAGTCAGACTGGGGGGGGGGGGGGTGAGTATCATAACCTTAACACCTTCTTTCAGAATCTTGGCATCTCACATCATGTGTCTTGTCCTCATACACATCAGTAGAACGGTGCAGCTGAGTGCAAACACCGTCACATAGTTGAAACTGGCCTGACACTTCTTGCACATGCCTCTGTCCCGTTTCGGTTTTGGAGTGATGCTTTTGTTACTGCCTGTTTTTTGATAAACAGGATTCCCACACGACGCCTTCACATGAAGTCTCCACTCGAAGTGTTGCTTAATGAAACTCCAGATTACTCCCTCCTTAAAGTGTTTGGCTGTGCGTGTTGGCCGCATCTTCGTCCGTACAATAAGCATAAACTTGAGTATCGATCTAAACAATGTGTGTTTCTTGGGTACAGTCCTCTCCACAAAGGTTATAAGTGTCTTCACATCCCGCCAAATCGTGTTTACATTTCTCGTGATGTTGTGTTCGATGAGACTGTCTTCCCGTTTTCCACGCTCACATCACCCACTGATACTCCCGTCAGCGAGTTGCACTCTTTTCCAGTTTTTCCTAATCAATTTGTGGATGCTGCATATTCTCCTCTGTTGTTGCCTAACCATGGTGCAGGGACTGGACGAGGCGCTCGACTTGAGCTTCTGGATGATGATATGGCCAGAACTGCGCCAGTTGCTGCTACGCCGGATGAGGCGCTCGACGAGGCTGCCCCCGCCACTACCCCGCTTGACCCCGAATTCAATCACGCGTGCATGCCCCATGCACGAGGATCCGACGGGGTGACCGATTCGCTGGGGCCAGCGGCCTCGCTGTTGCCTGGGCTGGCCGAACCCGCGGAGCTGTCGGCCGGGCCGGCTGGACCCGCGGCGCTCTCCCCTGAGCCGGAGGCCTCGCAGGTCACCAAGTCTTCGTCGCTTGATCCGTTGACGCCGGTCACGCCCGGTCTGTCTTCGCCGACCCTGACCGTGCCACCGGATGCGCCTGTTGACTCGCCCGCCGGTGCGTCCTCCTCGCAGTTGATGGATAGTGGCTCCTCTGGTATGGCAGCTCCAGCGCCACCTCCGCCTGTCGTCCTGCGTCCCCATACTCGCAGCAAAAGTGGCAGCTTCCAACCGAAGAAGCGCACTGACGGCACTGTCGCGTGGCTTGTGGCCTATGTGGCACATGCTGAGGCTGACCCTACGACTGAATCACGACATTTTCGAGCAGCGCTTGGCATCCCACATTAGCGTGCTGCGATGGAGCAGGAGATTTATGCCCTTCAAAGAAACAACACTTGGCGTCTTGTTCCACCTCCATCTGGTGTTAATATCATTGACTCTAAATGGGTATTCAAGGTGAAGAAACATGTTGATGGCTCCATTGAGAGGTACAAGGCACGCCTGGTTGCCAAGGGATTCAAACAACGGTATGTCATTGATTATGAAGACACATTCAGTCCTGTTATTAAACCAACTACTATTCGTGTTCTTCTCTCTTTGGCTGTTACTCATGGATGGTCGCTTCGACAACTTAATGTTCAGAATGCCTTTCTCCATGGAGTTCTAGACGAAGAGGTTTATATGCGTCAGCCGCCAGGTTTTGTTGACCCTGCTCAGCCACATCATTTGTGTCGCCTTGTCAAAGCTCTCTATGGTTTGAAGCAGGCCCCGCGTGCGTGGCATGCCCGTCTTGGCGCTGCTCTTCGTGCGCATGGGTTTGTTCCTTCTACAGCAGACACGTCTCTGTTTATTCTACAGCGACCTGAGGTGACTATGTACATTCTGGTCTATGTTGATGACATCATCCTTGTCAGTTCGTCTGCTTCTGCTACAGATCGGCTTGTGTCCTCTCTTGGTGCTGAGTTTGCTGTTAAGGATCTTGGGAGACTGCATTATTTTCTGGGCCTAGAGGTTCTTCATTCTGATGGTGGCTTGACTCTTACTCAGAAGAAGTACTCTTAGGATCTCCTGCGTCATGCCGGTATGTTGCAGTGCAAGTCTGCTATGACTCCCATGTCTGCTACAGACAAACTGACAGCTCTTGCTGGTGACTTGCTTTCTCCTGAGGATGCCACAGAGTACCGCAGCATTGTGGGTGGACTGCAGTACTTGCTCATTACTCGACCAGATATATCATTTGCAGTTAACCGTGTGTGCCAGTATCTTCATACACCACGTGATTCTCACTGGTCAGCTGTTAAGCGCATCTTGCACTATGTTCGTCACACTGGTTCATATGGTCTCCATCTTCAGCCTGAGCATTCTGGACTGATCTCAGCATTTTCTGATGCCGATTGGGCTGGTTGTCCTGATGATCGGCGATCCACGGGGGAACATGCTGTGTTCTTTGGGCCTAACTTGATCGCCTGGCAAGCTCGCAAGCAAGCTACGGTGTCTCGGAGTAGTACCGAAGCTGAGTACAAAGCTGTTGCTAATGCCACAACTGAGATCATGTGGGTGCAGTCATTGCTTCGAGAGTTGAAGGTCTCCCCAACTCAGCCGCCTGTTCTTTGGTGTGATAACATTTGTGCAATATACCTTTCATCCAATCCAGTATTTCATGCCCGAACGAAGCACATCGAAGTTAACTATCATTTTGTGAGGGAACGTGTTGCTCAGAAGCTCCTTCAGATTAAGTTTGTTTCTTCGAAGGATCAGCTTGCTGATATTTTCAATAAACCCTTGCCCTTGCCTTCTTTTAAAGGATGTCGTCGCAATCTTAACCTTCTGAGTGTTTCAGGACATAGTTAAGATTGAGGGAGGGTGTTAGACTAAGTATATATTAGATATACGTGTTGTAATATAACCGGTATTCGTACGGTTCCCTCTTATAAATATATGACAGCCGTACCCACCAAGGGTATCGAGCATTGTTCCAAACCCTAATCTGTTTGACACTCCGGCACCGGCAGCAGCTCCTTCATCTTCTTCTCCCACGGGAACGTCTCGTACGCCGACGCGATCTTCCAGTCCCGCAGCGCCGCCAGCATCTTGTCGTTCTTGGAACCTTCAGTTCACGTCATCAAATCTTTCCAAAGTTAATCTAATTTGCACCCCAATTTACTTTCATCTCATGTGAGAATGTTTCACTAAATGTAAATTCGATTCAAACAGTGCAAATCTGACAGAAGAATGTGAGGTGACAGATAGAACCAGCTGCCCAAATGGACCTAGAATGGAACAGTTCCGTGGTATTTATTTAACAAACAATCGGTAGTTTACTGGAGCAGATGCAATGTTGGTATTTGGTTCTTTGGCATTCACAAGTGATCTGCAAAACAACCATATGCTTGCGAGTGGCACTTTAATTTAAATTCTGAGCTGCAAACGTTGCAACAAGCATGAGAGATCGTGCCGACGTGTTGGAGATCTGTGAGGGTTCGTAAACAAAATCATGTTGACAGAAATATAATTGTGTTGGGCAACAAGAACTTCAATGGTCTATCTTCAGCTGTAAATTTTTGCGACATCTCTGCATGCATCATCCAGATGCAGAGGCTGGGGTATATTCTTTTTTTAAAAGCTATAAACTAGAAAGGATTTTGGTTTATGACACGATGTCTTGTGATTGCCATGGCCATTTCTTGGCTCCTCGTTTGGAAGTGGAGAAGGAGCTATTGCTTAATCGTTGGTTACCATGTCAACTAGTCACTGGAAATTACGATGATAAAAAATCATAGCCACGTTGGAATGATGTCAGTACGCTATATTGCGCTATGACGAAATTTGATAGTTAAACAAAGAATTAGGCCAGCGAACGTAAACGAAAATCAGAAGAGCCCTGAAATTAGCCCATACTACCGGGGCCACAAAAAACCGGTTGAAAAATTATTCATTTTTTTTGCTAATTCTCAATCAGCTGAGATTCTCTTAATTCTCCGTTGAAGCCAGGAACTGTCGATGAATCGTTGTGATCCATGCAATATTTAACATTTTCTAAATTTTAAGAACAAATACTACATTTTTCTTGTACTAGATAAACAAATTATTCTAAGAAGGTATATACCTTATACTCCCTCTGTAAATTAATATAAGACATTTTAGATAACTAGAGGGAGTAAGAGCCTGTTCGGAATTCTGCCAGCTCCGTGAAATCCAGATACAGTAGATCAACAACACCTAAAGAGTTGGTTTAAGGGCATAGGACAGTGGGGACACCAAGACACTCGGCAACGTAAAGAAGCAACTTACTTATCCTACTTGGGAAAATAGCAGGAGTACCATTTGTAACACAGTTTAATTGCATCATGTTACTGGAGGCATTAGATTAACAATAACACTGGTTAGACATGTGTCACAACCTGATTTTTGGCCCTTTCCTTTTCTTTTGATTTTCTGAGGTTTTTGCTTGAGTTTTCTTTTTCCGTGGCTATGTGGTCTGGAAACTGAAGAAGATGCCATCTTCTTTCTTTCCATAGTGGCTTGTCATCCCCATCTCCATTCCTATACCTTGCCATTTTCATCCTAGCTAAACCCCAATATTCTTTTCCTTGGGAATATTCTTTTTCTATTAAAGGAATAACCCAATTTGCCCTAGGTTGTGAAGCAACCTATATTTCTATCACTCCCCAAATTCCCAAATAATTCTGATGCATTGTTTGGGTCATATCTTCTTCAAATATTGCAAAATATTTCATTTTCCATGTTCCTCATCATGCTCAATTAATTCCTGTCCTATTCTATCCTAAATGTCAGATTGTGAAGCAGGTGCCATTTATCTTTGCCCAATTGACCCCAAACTTTTTGGACACCTTTTCATGTCCATATAATTGCCTCATGCCAAAATTCAACTTAATTTGCCTAGTGAATATTCCTGAGCAATTTTTCAAAGTTCCTGTCTGAGGGAATTGTTTGTGAAGGAAGTACTAGCTAGGTTAATCCTATTGAGTTGAAAATTTTGCATGGTCCTTCATTTTATCAAATGAAAGCCCTCCTCAAGATTTGAGATCATGCAATGCATCCATGTGAGCTGAGCATCAATTCTTTGGTTCTGTCCAAATTTTCAGTTAATGAAGCAAGTATATTTTATCTTGCTCCATTACGTCTGAAAATTTTCCCAGGCCTTCTCCTACCCATATAACTCATCTCCACAAGATTTGGACATATTTCATCTAGCCATTTTCCCTCAGGATTTTTCCTAAGTTTCTATATAGAGAAGTGTTGTATGAAGGAAGGACCAATTTGGCCTGGTCAAATGGCATGAAATTTTTATGGCACTCTCATATGCCCAAATAATCCTTCCATGCCCATTTTCATCAATTCATCACTCTATGTGAGTGCCTCTTCATGTTCTTGTTTCTGGGCCAAGTTATGTGGTTGTTAAGAAACTATATTAAATACTAGTCCAAATCATCTCATAATTGACAGGATTATAGTCCTTCCTAACCTAAAATCCCCAGATATCCTATGTGGCTCTAATCTCACCTCAGTTGATAACTGTTCATGATCAAGTTTGCAACAGGAAACTTCAGAGCTCACTTAGCATTTCACCACGGAGTCTTTAACCGAGCTACCACCGCAGTTGAAACCTACCCAGGAAGGACTAAACCCCAGACATCATTTGGCATGGCTTGTGGCACAGTGTGCACCAGTTCACGTGGTGACCACCGCTTTGGCGTGAAATGGCCGCGTACAGAAAGTCGCCTAGCTCCGGCCCCTCCCCCTCTCGTCGTCTTTGCGTGCGTAAACATGTCCAACAGTTTCACCAGGCCGTCGCCATCCCCCTGGACTCCTCTCCCCCTCCGTAAGCCTCTCCGTCAGTGCTCGTTGCCGCACGCCCACGGGTGAGAAGTGCCGACATGCATTAATGGCGCTTGGCTACTCCCCCCTCGACCTCTTCTGCTCCGTGAGCTCTACGGCTCGTCCGCACCCCCCTTCGTCGCATTCCCGAGCCTTCCCGTGATCGCTGCGCGTCGCCAGAGCTTTGGCCGAGCTCGAGCGGCGGCAACCGGCTTGGCACCTCGCGCCGCGGCCATTTAAGTCCCTCCCCTTGGCCTCTTCTGTCTTGTGAGGTTCGTCCGCTCCCCGTCGTCATGATCCCGCGCCTCCCCGTGATCGTTGGCCGTCGCCAGAGCATAGCCGGATGTGAGCGGCGGCACCCGAGCCACGGCCATGCGTCCACGGCCTCCCCTCCTCGGCCATGCCTATATAAAGGCCACCCCGAGCCACTCCGAGCTCATCAGCCTCCTCACCGCGCTCGTCTAGGCCCTCCCCACCTCCTTCCCATGATCGCTGCGCGTCACCAGAGCCTCTCCTCCACCCCCATGACCACAGTGCCTCTTGCCGGAGCCCGGCTAAATTCGCGGCAGCCGGCGCCCCTCCCTCCTCCTCTCCACCTCTAGTAGGTCCCTCAACTTTGGCGAACCCCTCCAGAACCCTGCCGCTCTTTGTCCTACAACGTAGCCCCGACACCATCACCACCCGAAGCTCCCCTCCGCCACAGCCGTGGCTCCGCCCTTCCCCATGCTCCTCGGCGACCGTCCTGCCCACAGACGGGTGTGGATGCCTCCCCTGAGCACGCCGGTAGGTCGAGCGTCACGAGAGGTGGCCGGAGTCACCGGGAACGTCGGGACACCGGCCTCGTCTCTGCATCGTGGGTGAGAGGGAGGAGGAAGAAGGAGACCTGCCAGTGGGGCCCCCCTCCCCGTAGACTCCACCTGGCAGCGAGATAATCCCCGGCCCCACCTCTGATGACGTGGATAAGTGGAAGCGTCAACCCACAAAGTATGTGTTCGCTTTCAGAAAACGCATTCTACTTTCACTTCGGCCCGAAATGCGTTTTCTCTGATCTGAAGGCGTATTCCTCTAAATGGGCTTTCTATTTTTCAGCTCAGGGGCCTGTTTGTAGAACTCTTTTTATAGAACGGTCCCTAAACTTCGTCGGGCTATAACCTTTTGCTCGACACTCCGATTGAGGTGAATCCAATGCCCACATCTTTGTCTCGTCGAGCTTGTTCTGTTGGTATCATTTTCACTATGGTTTGACATATTGGAAATGACCACTTTGCCCTTGCCCGTAAACAGCCCCCTCCGCGAGAGAACTGTTTCCGACTATTCTTTCCGCGGCTTCACCGCACTTCTCCCCGGAGCCTTCTTCATCCCCACGCAAGCCACAACTACCATTTGCATGATAGCCATGCATTAGCATTGATTTTCAACTTGAATCTTTAATAACTGTATGTTTGTTTTGTTACTGCTGTTATTTCGGTTATTCTTATGGATCGGTGATTACCATCATGCTATGTTTTCTTGCACTCTGTTATCGTGTTCTACTTGCTAGTATTATTTTCATATTGCCATGCTTGATAGTAGTACATGTTGGGTTGGTCATGTTCTTCGGTGCATGACTAACGTCGGTTACCGAGTCCATTGAGGGAGTCCTAGATTAGGGGGTCTCCGGACAGCCGGACTATATCCATTGGCCGGACTGTTAGACTATGAAGATACAGGATTGACGACTTCATCTCGTGCCCGGATGGGACTCTACTTGGCGTGGAAGGCAAGCTAGGCAATACGAATATGTATATCTCCTCCTTTGTAACCGACCTTGTGTAACCCTAGCCCCTCCGGTGTCTATATAAACCAGAGGGTTTTAGTCCATAGGACAACATACAATCATACCATAGGCTAGCTTCTAGGGTTTAGCCTCTCCGATCTCGTGGTAGATCTACTCTTGTACTACCCATATCATTAATATTAATCAAGTAGGACATAGGGTTTTACCTCCATCAAGAGGGCCCGAACCTGGATAAAACATTGTGTCCCCTGCCTCCTGTTACCATCCGCCTTAGACGCACAGTTCGGGACCCCCTACCTGAGATCCGCCGGTTTTGACACCGACATTGGTGCTTTCATTGAGAGTTCCTCTATGCCGTCACCAGAAGGAAGGATGTATCATCTCGTCTTTAAAGACGGTACTACTATTGGGGGAGCTTTGGCTGTCGGCCAAACTATCGGGCTAGGCAGGTTCATCATGACCACATGTACGGCCGCCGCGCCGACGATGAATTCTCGAGTCATCGAAAACAGCCTCCACGTCAAATCGGCACTCACCGAACAGATAAATCCAATGGAGCTCTCCTCCTTAAGCGAGCTCTTGGATCGCATCGCCGCCTTGGGAGTCGCTACAGACTATGATAGGATTGGGCTTAAACCCGATCAAAGGGAGATTAACTCTCCACCGGTCACCCATCATATTGCAGTGGTGGAGGAATGATGCGGCGACCTTTCCTCTATCCCGAGGACCAACTATGTCCAGATTTTCGAGCTCCCCGAGCCGGACGCCCGTTCGCGGGAGGACAACATCCAATCCCTGAACTTAGAGTCAGACAGCGGACCAGGATTAGCAGGTAACATCCCGGAACCGGAACTTCCAAAATTGGAAACTCCTCGGCCCCTGGATCCCAGATCGGGTAGGGGGTTGGATTCAATTACACCCACCCACCCAAACACAAGCGACCTTTCCCATATCAGGCAAGAGCCCCAAGAAACAGTACATCATTACTGGGCCAGATTCCTCCTTGCGATGAACATGGTTAAGGACTATCACGAGGAAGACACAATATTATTTTTCTGCAATAATTGCACGGACAAGGGAATCCTTAACCCCATAAATCACCGTGAGATAACACGCTTTGCTGACTTGGCGTCCATAGTACGGAAGTACTGTGCGATGGAAAGTGCCTAGAAAACCGAAAGAAACTTTTGGGATAATCCGGCCCTGAACAAAAACGCAGTCCGAAATAAAAGGGTGCATTATCACAATACACCTGGGATAACTACCAAAAGGGAAAAACCCTCTACAGGGCAAGGAACCGTACTGGTGGGATGGCTCAACGGACCCTGCAAAATTCATAGCACGGCGGATATAATACCAACGCACAACCTTAGAGCATGTTAGATACTCCGGCAGGTGGCCAAAAGTGGTGAGGATCTTCTTATCCCACATAACACAGAGCACCATACAGTGGATAACAATACGGTGTTAACAGTGTTCGAGACCTTTGCGTCAAATAATAGACACAAGTGAACACTCCGCAGCACGGCCAAAATCTGCCACGTAGCAGCAACAAATCCATGGAGTGACACGGCCATTACCTTCAATGCCAGTGATGAACCCAAATTCCGAACAGCCCGAGCACCAGCCGCACTGGTCCTTAGTCCAATCGTGGAAGGCTTTCGACTCACCAAAGTACTCATGGACGGCGGCAGCGGACTAAACCTCATCTATGAGGAAACCCTTCAAAAGATGGAAATAGACTGGAACCGCATCGAGCAAAGTAGCACAACCTTTAGAGGAATTATCCCCAGTCGGGAAGCACGTTGTGCTGGGAAAATCACACTAGATGTGGTATTCGGCACGCGGACAATTACAGGTCCGAAGAAATTACATTCCAAGTGGCCCTGTTCAGCAGTGGCTATCACGCTCTTTTAGGACAGGAGGCGTTCACAATCTTCCAAGCCATACCCCATTATGGGTACATGAAGCTTAAAATGCCCGGGCCCAACGGAATCATCACTCTCGCTAGTGATCCGGACATAGCACTCCGCGCCGAAAACAAAACAGCGACATTGGCCCTCGAAGCATTATCCAAAGCCCTCTCGGCCGAGGAGTTAACCACGCTACACTCCACAGTGGACAGGGACGATGTGATACTCGACAAGAGATCCAAGTCCACCTCTTTTAAACCAGCGGATGAAATAGTCAAATTCCAAGTCCACCCAACGGACCGTACCAAAATAGCCTCCATCGGGGCACAGTTAAACCCCACTTGGACTCCGCACTACGGGAGTTCCTGCTCGAGAATTGGGACATATTCGCCTGGCATCCCTCAGACATGCCAGGAATCCCACGCAGGCTGGCCGAGCATAGCCTCAATATCCTAAAGGGATTCAAGCCGGTCAAGCAAGCTCTTCGGCGTTTCTCCGAACCTAAGAGACATGCCATGGGAGAAGAACTAGCCAAGTTATTGGAGGTCGGATTCATCAGAGAAATAAAACATCTGGACTGGCTAGCAAACCTGGTGATGGTACCAAAGAAGGACAAATCCTGGCGCCTTTGCGTAGATTTCAAAGACCTCAATAAAGCTTGCCCAAAGGATCCCTTCCCCCTCCCACGCATCGATCAAATTATTGACGCTACCGCAGGACACGAGTCATTGTGTTTCCTCGACGCTTACTCCGGTTACCACCAAATCAAGATGGTGGAGTCTGACCAAGCCGCAACGGCATTCATCACACCATACGGCCCCTTCTGTTTTAACACAATGCCTTTTGGACTCAAAAACGCCGGCACAACATATCAGTGCATGATTCAGACATGTCTGGAGAAACAAATTGGCAAAACAGTAGAGGCATACATAGACGATGTGGTCGTCAAAACCAAACACGTCGACTCTTTGATAGACGACTTGAGGCTCACGTTCGACAATCTCTGAACATATGACATCAAGCTCAACCCGGAAAAATGCGTTTTCGGCGTACCAGCCGTAAAGCTCCTGGGATTCATTGTCTCCAGTAGAGGTATTGAAGCTAATCCTGCCAAAATTCGAGCTTTGTCATAGTTGGCTACCCCAACAGACCTCAAGCAAATCCAGAAGTTAACTGGATGCGTGGCGGCTCTAAGCCGCTTTATCTCCCGCTTAGGAGAAAAGGCTTTACCCCTTTATCGCCTCCTTCGGCGCACCGAACACTTCGAGTGGACGAACGCGGCCACAGCCGGATTGGAAGAAATAAAGGCCATTCTAGCAACCAACCCGATCCTGGCCATGCCAAACATCGGCGAACCAATGCTGCTGTACATTGTGCAACTCATCAAGTTGTAAGCGCGGTGCTCGTTGTCGAACGGGAAACGGACGGACACAAATTCCCTCTTCAAAAGACGGTATACTATGTATCCACTGTCCCCACTCCATGGAAATCACGGTACCCACATTACCAAAATATAGCATATGCGGTATTCATGGCATCGTGGAAACTGCAACACTACTTTCAAGAGTGTTCGATTACAGTAGCCTCGGAAGTGCCACTTAATGATATTATCAACAACCGCAACGCTATGGGATGGATTGCCAAATGGGCCATTGAGCTCCTCCCATTCGACATAAATACAAACCTCGCCTAGCCATTAAATCGCAAGTACTGGCCGACTTCGTCACCGAATGGACGTAGGCCGAACTCCCTAAAGAGTAGAACTCCCTAAAGAGTACGACACATACTCCAATTGGATCATGCACTTCGACGGTTCTAAAATGCTGGCCGGTCTAGGGGCTGCCGTCGTCCTGATGTCCCCAACCGGAGATACTGTCCGGTACATACTGCAAATATTATATACAGACTCCAACAATGCAGCCCAATACGAAGCTCTGTTGCATGGTCTTCGGATGGCAGTCTCCATGGGCATTCAACGCCTGGAGGTGCGTGGGGATTCAAACCTCGCAATATCCCAAATAAACAGAGATTTTGACGCCAAGGATCCAAAAATGGCGGCCTATCAAAACGCCGTCCTAAAAATGTCAGCTCGGTTCGAGGGACTCGAATTTCACCATGTGGCTCGGGAAAACAATCAGGCGGCGGATATCCTCGCCCACATCGGCGCAAAACGCGACGCGCCCCCCCCCCCCAACATATTTTTGGAAAGGCTTTTCAAGCCATCCGTAGTATGGGAAGGGGACACCGGTAACAGCAGTCCGGACCCGGCCAAAATACCCGATACCGAACTCTCTAACACAATCGGAGGCTCCGCCACCGAAATAACACCGTCAGCCCACGAAATAATGGCCATTATTGCCCCGTGGACAGAACCATTCCTGGCCTACCTAAGTAGACAGGAACTTCCGAAGGACCAAAATGAGGCACGCTGCATAGTGTGGCGATCCAAGGCCTACAGGGTCCATGAGGGATAATTGTACAAGAAAAGCACTACCGGAGTCCTTCAAAGGTGCATCTCCAAAGAGGATGGGCGGAATCTTTTGGCGAAAATTCACGCCGGACTCGGCGGTCATCACGCTGCAGCCCGGGCCCTTGTAAGCAAGGCCTTCCGTACATGATTCTATTCGCCAACGGCCCGAGTAGACGCATAGGACTTGGTCCAACATTGCGCCGGTTGCCAGCTCTTTGCAAATCAAAGCCACATGCCACCCACTGCCCTCCAAACAATCCCCATTACATGGCCCTTTGCGGTCTGGGGGCTTGACATGGTTGGACTCCTTAAAGGGGGAACCCACAAGAAAAAAATACTTGTTGGTCATGGTGGATAAATTCACCAAATGGATAGAGGCCAAACCAGTTAAAACAGCCGAATCCGGACCGGTGATAGATTTCATATCCGGGGTTGTACACCATTATGGCGTCCCCCACAGCATCATCACTGATAATGGCACGAACTTCATGGCCGATGAGGTAAAAATCTGGTGCAGCAAAATGGGCATCAAGCTCGATTATGCCTCAGTCTATCACCCACAAACCAACGGTCAAGTCGAGAGAGCAAACTGTCTTATAATGAGCGGCATTAAACCTAGACTAGTGCGTTCCTTAAAGAGTCTAACACACACTGGGTAGAGGAGCTCGACTCTGTACTCTGGGGGCTGCGGACCACGCCGAATCATAGTACCGGATATACACCCTTCTTTATGGTGTACGACACAGAGGCAGTCTTGCCCTGTGACATAATTCATGACTCACCTAGAGTGCGCATGTACGAAGAAAGAGAAGCCGAGCTCGATCGGCAGGACAGTCTGGACACCTTGGAGGAGGAGCGCGACGTAGACAAAGACCATTCCATATTTTACCAGCAACAGGCTCGCAGATACCAAAGCAGAGAAGTATGGGCCAAAACTTATAACATTGGCGAACTAGTTCTACGCCTGCCGGATAAGAAAAATAACAAGGTCGATCCCAAATGGGAAGGTCCCTTCATTATCGACCAAGTTCTGACCAGTGGAGCATACCGACTGCGGGATGCATCGACTAGTCGACTCGAGCCGAACCCATGGAATGCGGCCAGGCTCCAAAATTCTATGCCTAGCACCGGACTCTATGTTAGTCCCCTCCCTTTGTCCATTTTTTTCACAAATATATTATCTGTCTTGTTTTCCTTTCTTTATTTCTTTTCTTATTTCCCTAGGCCTTCAAGGGTCACCTTGTGCCTTGTTTGCACATTACAGATGCGCTAGCCGCACTCTTCATACCTGGGGGCTTCTTTCACAGAAGCTTAGATTATTTATCCGGGCTTCATGCCCAACACATGTGTTATACTTCCGCATGTACCTTTTTTCACCATTATATGCATCGATATGACTTAAGTTTTGGCCAAGCTGGGTTGTCTGGCTCTTGTATTTATGCCCTACGTTCCCGTTAATTCGGCTAGGGCATAAGGGGAGCACCTCTGCGATTGTTACTGCCGGGTCAGCCGGATGTGTACCTTAGACTGGGTGAAGCCGAAAGCTAGCGTTCTTAAGGGAATATTTGGTCGGTGAACAAAAGATGATTTTTATTTTTCATATCTGCCCCCAGATGTTTTTCCTGTGTTTCCTATCGCAGTCCGGACATGCACTTTAGGGCATGCTTGCCCAGGGAAAGGAACCCTTAACGGAACTATTCTCCCTGGAAGATGTTTCTTACTACCCATGTAATATAACATAACTAGTTGGGCACTTGTCTGATAAGCACTAATGACCCCTACGCCTAGTGTCCACGCATACCCCGGTTCTTATATAACTGAGCGGGTATTCGGATACACTCCGGACTATTGGGCCCGGAGGCTGAAGCGAAAAGGTCTGCAACGACAAATGATCTACAATCCAGCTAGAAGGCATTATACATGTCACTTCAATTACATTGTCATGCAGACTGACTAAATTCTTCTTCTATACCATCCAACAGGCGGTCTAGCTTACAATTCTGTTGGGAATACTCTGCGGCTAATTCTACTTGCCCATAAACTAAGCTAACGGGAATTTCTTTTCCGTTGGGACCTCGGCCATGTGATTTGGGTCTGCTTTGGTATACCGCGTCTTCACCATGGCCCAGGCTTCTCTGGCACCTTGTCAGCAGGCGGATATCTTCCATAATCGGAAGCGCCTCCGCGCTCCTTTGAGCTTGTCCGCAAGCTCCGCAACACCCTCTGGAAGGGAGACGGACGACCACAAAGCCTGGGCAACACCCTGCATCACCTGCCAAACTTGTTCGTGCAGATGTGACAACTCGTACAGAAGATCACCTGCAGACCTGGGCATTTCCTCCGTGGGACGACCCGTCAGCATGCCTACGGACAAAACACTGTTAGTTGGCTTCTTCGCCGAATACCTTTAAAGGATTCATTCAAGCACTTACTAAAAATGCCGCATCGAAGCCTCTTATTCTCCTTTTCAGAGTCTGCAAGCTGGCCCTGAACGTCTTTTAGTTCCACGTTCAGCCTTATATTGGCGTCTTCGAGATTGTTTTTCTCCCGCCTAACCTCAGTCAGTACGCGTTTGCCAGCTTCTAGTTGCGGCATAACATGCTGGTCCCCCGGATTTTCTCCGGATTCATATGCAAAATCTATTGTTAGATCTGCAGCCACGCGCGCGCACTATATGGTAACCATCATTCTTTAAAATGTTACGAGCGGGGGGCTTTTTCTGTTCCTGCAATGCGGCAATAGCGGCCCGCAGTTGGGTCTTGCATTCCTCCAGCTCCCGGGACAGCCTAGTATTCTTCTCTGTAAGAACCTGCACAAGAAGGATGATCCTTAAATCAGTTCTGGTAACTGTTTCAAGTCTCAGGGGCTACTGATACATATAAATCGTCAGATTCACTCACCCGTACATCCTTTACATACTGATCCGTGGCTCTGGCTAGACCATCTTGAGTGGCACGGAGGTACGCTTCTCCAGAATTAAAGGCATCAAACGCCTCTGGTGAGAAACAAGCATCACGGAGTACGGCCCGGCGGCGCCTATGATTCATGGCGCTTTCCACTTCTGAGTTTGTAGCAGATAACCTATCCGCATCCTCTGTAGGGGGATTATCCGGCGCCTGCCCCATACCGGCTTCTGCCTCCGTGTCCAGTCCTGTGCCCGAATGGTGGAAGCGTGATCGGCGACATCGCCGGACATATTCCGGCGAGTGTTTTTTCTGTTAAAGAAACACATGCATCATTATACTTTGAGAAAGACGACAACCACGGAGCGGGGTTTGTTGTACCTTTGCGCCGGCGTCTCCGTCCTAACCGCCTTCCTTTTTGGCCTATCTGGCCTTGGCGGCTCCTGTTGGCGCGTTGCTGCAGGGCGTCCCGAATGCCTTCCCTGTAAAAAGGCCATGTGAATATGGTGGGTGAAGTGTCTAAAAGGGGATCCTACTTTTTGAGTTGGTACTTTTCGGTTTTTTATGTGCGATGCAGGGAGCAGTCCGGGATAGTCGGCCGTAATGGCCACCATGGCATCATCGCAGCTCAACTGATAGATCTGCCGGTTTATCAGCTCCACGGAGATAACCGGATCTTCTTTGAGTCCGGAGTCGAGGGCCCGGTCATGGTCCTCCGATTGTGGAGAAGGGCTGCAAACCTCCTTTATGGCCTTTCGCAGTTCCTGCCGTAAATTGGCAAGGTGAATACTTACAACGAAAAACGCGGGAAGATGGAAGTAAGGGGGTATAGCTTACCCAGCTTGGAGGATTGTACATGGAGAATCCATCCCGTGGCTTGATGCGGGTGAACTCCTCCTCCTCTCCCTTGAACAGTTTGAACAACATTTTGGCTAATGCGGCAGCATCGCTCGGACCCTTACAACCATAGCGGGTGGCGTCATCCTCCCCGTTGAAACACCATAAGGGATGCCCACGATATTGAAGTGGTTGCACTCCCCGCATTATGAAAATCGACATAACTTTAGTTATTGTCAAACCTGACTGAGCCAGTGCCTTAATCCGGTTCATCGGATAGAGGACTTCTCTGTCGTCTTCCGCTTGGGGCTCCACGGGCGCCAACTTCGGCGCTTCTTCAGAGGAGCATTGTTGAACTCAGGGAGACCCCTCCGAACAGGGTCCGGAAGGGGAACGTCCTCCATATAAAACCATTCCGAAGGCCAGTCTTCGGATGACTTCTTTGGGGTACCGGACAGATATCCGGTATCGGCGATGCGCCATACTTCAGCTCCGCTCACTTGATAAAGTGAGTCCCTCTGTGTGCGAGGGACAAGGCAAAATAGCCTTTTCCACAGCTCGAAGTGAGCCTCGCAGCCCAGGAACAACTCGCAGAGAGAAACATAGCCGGTGATGTGCAGGATGGAGGAAGGGGTGAGATTGTGTAATTGGAGGCCGTAGAACTCCAGGAGCCCGCGGAGGAACGGATGAATTGGAAATCCGAGTCCCCTTAGTAAGTAAGGAACAAGGCAAACCCGTTCCCCCATGGAGGGACAGGGAAAGTTCTCCGCTTGCTCCCCGCCATTATAGGTGGTGAGCCCGGCTCGAACGGGCACCATGTATGCCGGAGGAAGAAATCCTTTGGTCCGTAGTTCGACCAATCGATTATGTGGAACTGAACACCTCTCCCAATCACCGAGCTTAGGGCTATGGGGGCGGGAGGAGGAGCTGCGGAGGTTGGCCATGCTGGAATGGATCTTTCCGAAACGCGCTCTGATGGATTCTCGCTGAGGGGAGGATGGTGTGGATCGGATCTAAGAATCCCAATCCCTTTAATAGAAAACTTATTTATCTGGCTAGGGGGTGAATATAAAAATGCCCTGGTGCCTCGTATTCGATCGAGAAATTGCCCTTATTGGGCGCAGAAGCCAAGAGGATCAACATTTATGGGGCCGGATACTGTTTACAAACACTTGGAAATTGGAGAAGAACCCGCCTTGCAATGCCGAAGACAATACTGCGCGCCGGACTCATCATCATTGAAGCCTGGTTCGGAGGCTACTGAGGGAGTCCTAGATTAGGGGGTCTCCGGACAGCCGGACTATATCCATTGGCCGGACTGTTAGACTATGAAGATACAGGATTGAAGACTTCATCTCGTGCCCGGATGGGACTCTACTTGGCGTGGAAGGCAAGCTAGGCAATACGGATATGTATATCTCCTCCTTTGTAACCGACCTTGTGTAACCCTAGCCCCTCCGGTGTCTATATAAACCGGAGGGTTTTAGTCTGTAGGACAACATACAATCATACCATAGGCTAGCTTCTAGGGTTTAGCCTCTCCGATCTCGTGGTAGATCTACTCTTGTACTACCCATATCATCAATATTAATCAAGCAGGACGTAGGGTTTTACCTCCATCAAGGGGGCCCGAACCTGGGTAAAACATTGTGTCCCCTGCCTCCTATTACCATCTGCCTTAGACGCACAGTTCGAGACCCCCTACCCGAGATCCGCCGGTTTTGACACCGACAACTGCTGATATGCATTGTTCCTTTGCTGTGAGTTGGTTAAGTGTTTACTTGGTAATGTTATTGATGTGTTCTTGAATGGTATTTATTGTTGATGTTAGTGGTCATGTTATGCTATGAGTAGTGTTGTACCTGTGATATTCATGCTCGTCATTATGCCATGCTCAGTTGGATATGATTCATTGTTGATATGGTTGATAGTTATGTTGTACCCTCATGCTCATGTTGATATCATGCTCATGCATTGTAATTGCATCATGTTATTTTATCATGGCTCGGCATATTGCATTCAAGTTTAACCGGATTAAATTGAACTTGAACAACTGTTGGCTGAGTCATGGTGCCACCATATCGAGCTGACCAGTGCAACCACACTTGCCTTTATGGGAGGGTCCTAACTGGGCCTATTGTTGTGCCTCTCGCCGATGCCTCAAACGAGGGAAGGTTATGAGCGGGCGCTACCTTGGCCAGGTAGGACGGCATAAGCCTTGTGAGCCCGAGTTTGGTTACGTGCACATGTCCCCCTTTGGGACCATTTTTGTTTTGCCACGACGGTGACCGTGAAGCCTTTGGTAGGCACTGGGCCACCCAGGACTGAACCCCAAGGGGGTGTTGGTCAGAGTGGTCGGGAGAGTGTCATGGCAGTAGGACGTTTTTGTTGGAACACTGTTGGTCCACCCTAATAGGAGTGCGAGGCCATGGGTTCTGTGGTGTGGGTAAAGTGCGCTACCTCTGTAGAGTGTATATTAAATCTATCGATGTCCGCGTCCACGGATAAGGGCCCAGTTCGTAGTTGGTCGCACTATGGGTCAACAGTAATAATAATAACTTGCTTAATAAAAAACCTGGTTCGATGATTAGAAAGAGATTGGTTGTGATCGTGAGATGATCTCCGCGGTATCGAGGATACCGAGTTGATGGATATTTGTGATTGTGATCGTGAGATGATCACTGTGGTATCGAGGATACCGAGTTGATGGATGTTTGTGATTGTGAGATGATCATCGTGGTATCAAGGATACCAAGTTGATGGATATTTGTGGTGTTATGCGAGAGTCAAGGGTAAAGATCAAGCTCCTTGTGGTCATGTAATGATTACTACGGTATGGTTAATACCAAGCTTGATTGGATGCTGACATGATCGTATGATATCCGTGTTGGTTACAAGGTAACCCGAACAGAGTAAGTTGGTGCATGATAACATCATCATGTTGCATGATAGTGCATCATGTTTATATGTTCATGCCATGCTCGTATTGTTATAGCTGTATCATGTTTTTCATGCCATGTTGTTCTGATAGTATCATGTTAACCCTTGTTAACCTGTAATTGCCATGCTATTGTCTATCTTGATTGCTTTGGTTGCTGTGAGCTTTCAAGTACATTCAATGTACTGACCTGGTGTGTCATGCCAGTTTGCAGGTCATGCCGGATTTGATTACTTGTTTGCCGTGGATCCCTTGTTTGCGAGCTAGGATAAGCGTTCCAGCTAGAGTCCCTGCGGAGTGGAGTTCATCACTGTCATCGTTGGTCCGTTGCTAGAGTTATTCCGCTGCATCGTGTTGTTCTGCTGCTTGCATGGAGCAACCGTGGCAGGCGTAGTGTCACGGTGCCGATGTAATCCCCTTGTATCCATATAGCTTGTAATAAAAAGCTGATTTGTTCTATGCTAAGCAGTGCCGTATTCCAGAAGACTTCTCCTCGATCTCTGGGCTGGAATATGGGGCGTTCCGGTTTCTCTGAGCCGGGGTGCCACAGGCTTGGTATCAAAGCAGGTCTGGCTGTAGGATGCCCAAGCCCGCGCGAACGTTAGAAAGTGGTAGTATGGAGCCTAGTTGGTTTGTTGCATTTGTTTGTCGCATAGCATGCATATAGATTATTATTTAGTCGCTAACAATTAATCTTGTGAGTATAGGTGGCATTGGTTTCGATCCACTACCTGCACCCTCCTTCTTAGCATGTCTACTCTTCGGTGTTTGGCGTCATCTCTGTCCCAGCAGAGTGATGTCCTGGTGCCATGTGTTCCTGACACCATTCACAGGAATTATGCTCAGGTATCGCATCGATATCTTTCCATCACCCACCCATATTATTTCAGTGATAGACTTGTATTTATCCCGAATCGTGCCATCCATCTTGTCCTTTCGGCAACCCTTACTGCTATTTGTTATCAGAAAAGGGCAATGCCAGCAAAGCCTTGCTTTTCCTCCCCTATTTTTCCCTGTCATTCCAGTCTTTGGACATGTGGTCATGACCTTTGTATTCCACCACATAATCACCAAGCCCGTCCTCGCCTCCGTATCCATCCGGTTGCGACCGGTGTTCAGCCAGTGCTTGCTGTAGCCTCGGCTACGCCAACTCCTTCCACACGTAGATTCACTTTTCGTGCACACTGCCACAACATATTAGACCGTAATACCAGAGTTTCCGCGAGATTTGGGTGATTAGGTATGCATGCATATTATTGTTGTGAGTAGCAGTAATATGTGACATTGCTTGATTTATATTATTTGTATGCTCTGTGTGTTTTTGCTTTCGTTGTTTCTTTTTCTTCTTTCTTTGGGCCCTCGGTGTTACATATTTTCCCCTCATTAAAGTTGCTCGTCAACCGACGTTGGACCCAAAGAGTCAGCAAGGAATGCATATATTTGGAAATTCAGCTGAACAAAATGAAATTCTTAGCCGACTGTAGTGAAATGAGAAATATCTGATTGTGATGATGATAATCAAGTTTGCATTAATGTGCACTTCTCACAATAGTACGGATAATCAAGTCACCCCCAATGTTCATCCTTCATAGCAGAAATGACCAAATCAGCGAGAAGATAAATTGTGTGCAAGATTGATGGTATATTCTCAGTCAAAGGTATGATTCAGATGCAAGCTTTGATTCTTTGTTGAGGATGGTTTTGAAACCCGATATACCTGGAAGAAAGCAAGAATGTGCAATGTATTCGATATTCAGAGAGGAGGATAGTCCAGCAAAGCCCCGGTTCATACAAATAATCCACAGCAGAAATATTAAGATGGTATGTATATTTGGTAATCGGTCTGCATATCACAATGAGAAAGCTTCTGGGGTAAGCAACCCAGTCTTCCCTCGCAAGCTACCAGAGAAGCTTCCAACGCCAGATTCCTCTATCTTCCTCAGTATGCTATAAGGATGACTTCCCATGCAAGGTAACCTATCTTCTTCAGGAAGCAACCGCAAATTTTTTTGGCATAAGGCACGGAGTCTTCCCTAGCAAGTCTTTAAGGGGGGAAGCTTCTAAAGCACGATACCCAGTCTTCCTTAGCAAGATACTCTCGATGGTCTCCAACATAAGTCATCCAATCTTCCTCAGTACGACATTGGTACAAGATATGACACGGCAAATTGACAACATATGGCCGTGAATCCCAAGAATCAGGTTTGCGACAGTTTGGTCAGAAGCGAGAATCAGTCAGGAAACAAGTCTGCCTCAGGAATTAAATTCTCATTTATATTGTGAGCATGCTGCCAAGCTCTTGCAAGTCAGTAGTATGATGATGACGGCAAGGTGAGAATCCGGAAATCTCATGAGTCATGTCAGAATAAGAAAGTCCATTATACACCTCAGTTGGTGATGCAAGAACTGGCAAGTGTTGGAGAAAGACAACATGAGATAGCAAATTTTGTCAGTACTCAGTCAGGCTAGATTTCTCATACCCGACAAGGTGATATCATTCGTCACCACTTGGTATGTTTTACAACAAAAATGAGTTAGATGCAAGCACATGTGAACCCGGTATAGTTCCCACGGTACATGAACAAGGATAAGTTATGCTTGCCAAAGTATTGCACCCGACAGTCCCTATGGCCACACGAAGAATGTGATATGATCAAGCTATTCCAGCAAAGAATCCAGAATAAGAGCATAGTAATGAAGGAGCAAGACCGGCAATGTAGGTATGAAAATTGTTGCATAACCCACATGGTGCAGATACCCTGGACAGTCCGAGTCACTATGGATCGCCATGAATATTCATCAAGCGGGTCCACTTAATTTTGGTAAAGACGCCATATCAAGGAAATACCCGCTCAGTTAATAGTATATGCTCAGATTTATCAGTATCGGATATCTGGGTCTGTCAAGTCAGACCAAAGGTCAATCCAAGTTGATTCCAGTGACTATGGTAAAACATCACACAACCTACTATCCTCATGGATATACTGACAAAATGAATGATCAGCATGAGGAATAACAGTCTCGAAGCATGTGCCCTCACTTATGTGAATCACCAAAGGATAGCCTAGCTGGAACAAAAAATTTCTGCCAGAGTCACTGTCAGTCAAGGATGAGGATATTATCATATAAGGCCATACCCCTTATGCAGGCCACGTCATGCGACAATAAAATATTTGGTATGAATCTAGGACTCAAGACAGTGGAGCCAGTCAGAATGATTCAGAAATTCCTGCGATAAGTCAGAATCTGTCAGGAAAACGGTTATGACTCACCTCACTACTTTGAACCCAGAAAACCTGTATTTTGTGGAAGAACCCAGTGCAAGGAGTAAGAGCTTGGGTGTTCATCACGAAAAATCTGATCAACAATTCATGGAAGTTTGCCAGTACAACCACAACAATCGAAAATCACTCTCGGATTTGTGAGACGGACATATGTTCCAGTCATAATAATCAATCACACTCAGCTAAGTCAGCGGATATGAAAAGAATTGGAGCCAGTATAAGCATGAAAATGTGAGGTAGGATATGTCAGGATATGGATACAGTGAAGCAAACCACCCCAGAGCCAGTCAGGTAAGTCAGATGAAGAATTTAATGTGAACAATCAATAAAGGAAAAAGGATACCCGAGTTGGAAACGGTCTCCTTAAGTTAGTATATGCATACTTGTTCCCTGAGAAACCAAATATCGAGGACGATATTTCTTTAATGGGGGAAGAGTTGTCACAACCTGATTTTTGGCCCTTTCTTTTTCTTTTGATTTTTGAGGTTTTTGCTTGAGTTTTCTTTTTCCGTGGCTATGTGGTCTGGAAACTGAAGAAGATGCCATCTTCTTTCTTTCCAGAGTGGCTTGTCATCCCCATCTCCATTCCTATACCGTGCCATTTTCATCCTACCCAAACCCCAATATTCTTTTCCTTGGGAATATTCCTTTTCTATTAAAGGAATAACCCAATTTGCCCTAGGTTGTGAAGCAACCTATATTTCTATCACTCCCAAAATTCCAAAATAATTATCATAAATTGTTTGGGTCATATCTTCCTCAAATATGGAAAGATATTTTATTTGTCATGTTCCTCATCATGCTCAATTAATTCCTTTCCTATTCTGTCCTAAATGGCAAATTGTGAAGCAGGTGCCATTTATCTTTGCCCAACTGAACCCAAAATTTTTGGACGCCTTTTCATGTCCATATAATTGCCTCATGCCAAAATTCAACTTAATTTGCCTAGTGAATATTCCTGAGAAATTTTTCAAAGTTCATGTCTAAGGGAATTGTTTGTGCAGGAAGTACTAGCTAGGTTAATCCTATTGAGTTGAAATTTTGCATGGTCCTTAATTTTATCAAATAAAAGCCCTCCTCAAAATTTGAGCTCATGCAATGCATCCATGTGAGCTGAGCATCAATTATTTGGTTCTGTACAAATTTTCAGTTAATGAAGCAAGTATATTTTATCTTACTCCATTATGTCCAAAAAAATTCCTAGGCCTTCTACTACACATATAAATCATCTCCACAAGATTTGGGCATATTTCATCTAACCAAATTTCCTCAGCATTTTTCCTAAGTTTCTGTCCAGAGAAGTGTTGTATGAAGGAAGGACCAATTTGGCTTGGTCAAATGGAATGAAATTTTTATGGCACTCTCATATGCCCAAATAATCCTTCCATTCCCATTTTCAGCACAATTCATCACTCTATGTGGGTGCCTCTTCCTGTTCTTGTTTTTGGACCAAGTTATGTGGTTGTTAAGCAACTATATTAAATACTGGTCCAAATCATCTCATAATTGACAGGATTATAGTCCTTCCTAACCTAAACTCCCCAGACATCCTATGTGGCTCTAATCTCACCTCAGTTGATCATTGTTTCATGATCAAGTTTGCAACAACAAACTTTAGAGCTCACTTACCATTTCACCACGGAGTCTTTGACCGAGCTACCACCGCAGTTGAAACCTACCCAGGAAGGACTAACCCCCAGACATCATTTGGCATGGCTGGTAGCACGGTGTGCACCAGTGCACGCGGTGACCACCGCTTTGGGGTGCAATGGCCGCGTCCAGAACGTCGCCTAGCTCCGGCCCCTCCCCCTCTCGTCGTCTTCACATGCGTAAACATGTCCAACAGTTTCACCAGGTCGACGCCATCCCCCTGGACTCCTCTCCCCCTCCGTAAGCCTCTTCGTCAGTGCTCGTCGCCGCACGCCCACGGGTGAGCCGTGTCGACATGCATTAATGGCGCTTGGCTGCTTCTCCTCCCCTCGACCTCTTTTGCTCCGTGGGCTCTGCGGATCGTCCGCACCCCCTTCGTCGCATTCCCGCACCTCCCCGTGACCGCTGCGCATCGCCAGAGCTTTGGCCAAGCTCGAGCAGCGGCAACGGCTTGGCACCTCACGCCGCGGCCATTTAAGTCCCTCCTCTTGGCCTCTTCTGTCTCGTGAGGTTCGTCCACTCCCCGATCTCGTGATCCCGCGCCTCCCTGTGATCGTTGGCCATTGACAAAGCGTAGCCGGATGCGAGCGGCAACACCCGAGCCATGGCCACGCGTCCACGGCCTCCCCTCCTCGGCCACGCCTATATAAAGGCCACCCTGAGCCACTCCAAGCTCATCAGCCTCCTCATTGCGCTTCTCTAGGCCCTCTCCACCTCTATCCCAAGCTCCAGAGCCTCTCCTCCACCCCATGGCCGCAGTGTCTCTCGCCAGAGCCCAACTAAATTCGCAGTAGCCGGCGCCCCTCCCTCCTCCTCTCCACCTCCAGGAGGTCCCCTCAACTCCAGCGAACCCCTTCCGAACCCTGCCGCTCCATGCCCTCTACCTAGCCCTAACTCCATCACCACCCGAAGCTCCCCTTCGCGGCCGTGGCTTCGCCCTTCCTCGTGCTCCCCGATGACCGTTGTGCCCACAGACGGGTGTGGCTCCCTCCCCTGAGCACACCGATAGGTCAAGCGTCGCGAGAGGTGGCCGGAGTCATTGGGAATTTGTGTCGGGCTGCCGGCCTCATCCCTGCATTGTGGGTTAGCGGGAGGAGGAAGAAGGAGACCTACCAGCGGTGCCCCCTCCCCGCAGACCCCACCTGGCAACGAGATAGGCCCCGACCCCGCCTCTGATGACGTGGATAAGTGGAAGCGTCAATCCACAGAGTACGTGTTCGCTTTCAGTAAGTGTATTCTACTCTCACTTCGGCCCGAAATGTGTTTTCTCTGATCTGAAGGCGTATTCCTCTGATGACCTAGAAGTATAGGGGATCTATCGTAGTCCTTTCGATAAGTAAGAGTGTCGAACCCAATGAGGAGCAGAAGGAAATGATAAGCGGTTTTCAGCAAGGTATTCTCTGCAAGCACTGAAATTATAGGTAACATATAGTTTTGTGATAAGATAATTTGTAACAAGCAACAAATAACAAAAGTAAATATAGTGAAGCAAGGTGGCTGTCGGTGTCAAAACCAGCGGATCTCGGGTAGGGGGTCCCGAGCTGTGCGTCTAGGCCGGATGGTAACAGGAGGCAGGGGACACAATGTTTTACCCAGGTTCGGGCCCTCTTGATGGAGGTAAAACCCTATGTCGTGCTTGATTGATATTGATGAGATGGGTAGTACAAGAGTAGATCTACCACGAGATCAGAGAGGCTAAACCCTAGAAGCTAGCCTATGGTATGATTGTATGTTGTGGTTATTGTCCTACGGACTAAAACCCTTCGGTTTATATAGACATCGGAGAGGGTTAGGGTTACACAAGGTCGGTTACAAAGGAGGAGATATCCATATCCGTATTGCCTAGCTTGCCTTCCACGCCAAGTAGAGTCCCATCCAGACACGAGACAAAGTCTTCAATCTTGTATCTTCATAGTCCAACAGTCCGGCCAATGGAGATAGTCGGGCTATCTGGAGACCCCCTAATCCGGGACTCCCTCAGTAGCCCCTGAACCAAGCTTCAATGACGATGAGTCCGGCGCGCAGTATTGTCTTCGGCATTGCAAGGCGGGTTCCTTCTCCGAATACATCACAGAAGAACTTGAAAACGAGGATAGTGTCCGACCCTGCAAAATAAGTTCCACATACCACCGTAGAGAGAATAATATTTTCGCAATTCTAATTTGCTGACTTGTCTTGACAGTATGACGTTATGTCATGGCCCGATGATTATTCAAACCGTTCCCTTTAACCAGCCCCGCACATAACGCGAGGCAGTTTTTCGGCACGTCTTGTCAAAGCAGAGATCGTGTCCCCTTATTACGGGATTCTCATCAATACGGTCGTGGGTAACCCAACCGTGTCTAGGACTCCTAGATTATAGGCAAGTCCCAAACGGCTACGGAGAGGACGCTTGATATTCACCCTCTTTATAAAGGGACAAGGTTTTCGCTTTTTCTCTCTCGTGCTCAATCGAACCCTTCCTCCGCCTCGAGTTCTAACATCCAAAGCCCAGGTCAGGTGCTCCGGATCTTCAATCATGTCCGGATCCAACCTTCAAGGCTGGTGGATGCCCTCCTCTGTCACGGAAGAGGATATCAAGAAGTTGAGGGAGGCCATATACCTGACCGCCGAGGTTTCGCATCGGCTGCCTGCTCGAGGGCAGGTTGTCCCTACTCCCGAACCCGACGAGAACGTCGTGTTCGTCTCCCACTTCCTCCGAGGCCTAGGCCTCACTCTGGAGCCCTTCGTCAGGGGTTTGATGTTCTACTACAGGCTAGATTTCCACGATCTAGCTCTGGACTCCTTTCTCCACATCTCGACATTTATTGTCGTGTGTGAGGCCTTCCTCCGCATAACCCCTCACTTCGGCCTGTGGCTCAATACCTTTGAAGTGAAGCCGAAGATGATCGAGGGGCAACATGCAGCATGCAGAGGCGCGTCAATAGGCAAGATGGAAGGAGCCCCGTGGCCGAAAGGTTCCTTCCCAGAGGTGTCCGAATTATGGCAACGGGAGTGGTTTTATGTCACGGCTCCCAGAAGTGCCAAGTGGGCGGCTGCCCCCGCTTTCCGCTCGGGCCCCCCACCACAATTGATGTCATGGATTAGCAGAGGTCTGAGCTGGGGCCCAGCCAAGGACGTGCCCATACTGCAAAGCCGCATTCAAGATCTCTTCGAGGGAGATTTTAATTTGGTTGTGGTAATGCAAGTTATGCTAGTTCGTTGAGTCCAGCCTTGCAAACGCCGGCCCCTTCGCTTATGGGAGTTCAACCCAAAAGGGCCGCGTGCCATTCAAAGTTTCCTCGGCCTGACGCACGAGGAGATGTACAAGTCATTCTTCGGACCTCAAATAGAGTGTCCGGATACTACCGAGGACGTGGACCTGAGTAGTAACCGTGCCGCCGAACAAGTAAGAAATCCTCTAGCCGAACACACCGTCTTTTATTCATGAAGTTATTTCTGAGAGATCACTCTTTGACCAGGATTGGCTAACGAAGGCGAAGATGATTCGGTGTCCGACCCCCCCTTCCTGAGGGTTTGGAAAATCTGGTTTTGGAGAAGATGCTCGAGTTTGCACCTTGCCCGGAGCCCTTGAGGGAAGATAAAGGGGGGAATAATATGGGCGGAAGCGGGCCCCCATCGCTGCCAGTTCCAACCGAGGGAAGGAGCACCTCCATAAAGAAGGATAACCGGGGGAGGGAGAGGACTGCTTTCGAGGACCCGGAAGCCGAGGCCTCCAAACGGGAGAAGAGGTCTCCAATAGAGGGTCCTGCCTCGGGGGGTGCTCTTACCGCACAAAGTCGGGGGGATGAGCCCTCCAACGATTCGTAAGTGATCCAAAATACTTTAATAGTGAAGGTATACTATCTTTTTTCTGAGAAAATAACCACCGCATATATCTTGCAGTTCGGGCCTTAGCCCCTCTCAGCTGAGCTCGTCTTCGGGGGATCTTCTTCCAGAGATGATGGAGAGCGAAACGCCTCCCCCAGACTCCTCCGCTCAAGAAGTGGGCGACCCCGCAGTGTCATCACGGAGGGCCTCTCCGGATCCGGTGAGGCCAGAAGATAATCCCATAGACCCCCGAAGTCCCCAGCGTCCAGCTCCCGAAGAGAGCAAACAAAAGAGTCCGGCACCGTCTGGTATGCGGTCGGACATTCTCAGGGAGCTGGTGGGGCGAGCGGCCATCTCAGAAGAACATCGTACGCTGATGGGTACGGTGATGGAGAGAATTTCGTCCGCCAAAAGCGGATTACATGAAGCCTTTATGAGTCTACTGACAGGCTTTGAGGTACGTGAGATAATATGTGATAGTACCGCACATGTTAGGTGTGCCCTGTGTAGATAGTAGCCCCTGAGACTCTGGTTGACGTCGAGAATAGCGGCGAATAGAGGATCATAGTCCCAGGCAATAACCAGACTGCCCTTATGTGCATGTGGTGGAAGCTCCAGTGGCTAGCCGGACTAGTGAGTTTGACGAATTAAAACGGCAACTAGATGCGGCAGACGCCGACATCGAGCTTGTTAACAAGAGGCTTGACGAGGCACAGGGTAAGTGCTATTATCTGGTGAACGCTACATAGTAAGAGCAGCATGATGCCAATATCTTTAATATGTTGTAACTGCAGATGGAGCTGCCACCGGGGAAACCTTGCGGGCAGAACTTGCCCGGGCCAAGGAACAAGCGAGGATTAGTAATGCGACTGCTTTGAAGGCGGCCGAAGAGTTGAAATCCGTGAAGGCCGCACATTGCGAGAGCCAACAGAAGATGGCCAAGATGGCCGTGGAATTAAAAGACACTGTCGACCATTGCTGTCTCCTTGAAAAAGAAAACCGAGCGAAGGCAATGGACCTTGAGAAGGCCACGATGGCGGACAAAGACACCTGCTCTGCTATGAGAGCGAAGAAGGAGGAGCTGTGGGAAGCCGGGGATATTGTGGCTGGGAAGCCCTTCATGCTACGGAGGAAGTTCGGAGATCCACGGTATGCCCCTCTGGATCGGCTGTGGAGTTCAGCAGATGCGTATATGGACTTGGCGGCGAGCGCTGCCGATGCGGCCAAATACTTCCAAGGTCAAACATATCGTGAAGTGGACAAGTTGTTCTGTCGCAATTCAACGTTCCAGAGCGTCCGCTTCCATTGACTGATCAGCTAGCCGAATGGGCCGAACTAAATAGGTTGTCCGGACTCGCCATGAGGTCTGTCGTGGATCAGCTGTGGCCGAAAAAGCCAAAGCCGAACAACTATTTCAGTTTAGTACAGCGGTTCCTTGGTGCAGTGCCGCGCATTAATGCGATGAAGAGGTTGGCATGCATAGAAGGCTCGTGGATGGCCCTTGCCCGTGTTAAAGCATACTGGGCGGAGATGGACGCTACCACTATTGCGGCGCAGGGTTCGGCCATAGGCCGAGTGGCTGTCGAGCACTATTTCGAGGAAGTTCTCGAGGGTGCTCGTTTGATAGAGGCCCAGTGCTCGAAGAATATTATGTTTGAGTGATATGTATTCTCATTGTAAACACAATGCTTTTATGAAATTTTATAAGGCTATGTTTATAGTTTTTCCTGAAAGTAGTATGATGCCTCCTGTGCGGCCGTTTATGTATACATGTGTATAACCTGAAAGATTGCAGTCGTCGGCTTCGACCCCCACGCATATAATGCGGAGGTGGTCGCGAAAAACGCGCGTTCACACTTAACCAAACGTCTTGGCCCTATTAAGGAGGTGATAGCGTAGAGAACGAGGCAACCGGACTATAATGCTTTAACACTTTCACTTAGCCATAGGAGTTTGACAGTGGGGCTACTAGATAGCCCCTGGTGGCTCCGCACTCTCCTGATCTCGGGATGCGTACATGCCTGGCCGGAAAACGGCCCTTCGTTAAGGCGGAGGAATTCTAACATTCTGATAGGTCATCGAGTGGTTGACCAGTCTCATGCTATATCATGACAGTCAGTTTTCGTCTTTCTCTACTGAGGTGCTCATCCGGATGAACCAAGGCACAATCGCAGTAGTTCTCCTAGTGCTGCCTTAGCCGATAAAGCGGAACGTAAGGCACCAAAACACAGGAGCCGGGCAAACCCAACATTTGACCAAAGACAATGATTCAGAGCTGATGCATATAAGGCCAAACTCGCGATGCCGAACACTCCCTAAGGTATTCAGTCCTTATGGTATAAACCGGGCCTAAATAGTGCCCTTTGTAAGAAGCCCCATGTGTCCAGGTACATGCATTATTCTGGCATGTCCACATGCCAAGACGTCAGCATCCTTCTCAATTGTGCTGAGAATTCGGTGGCTGTGTATCAACAAGAGACAGTAAAAAAGGTTTACGCAGGGTCTTAATCTAAAAAGAATCCTTGGAGCGGGTCTCTGCTGCACGTCTGCGCCTGTGTCTCCGTTGTGCCGTATTCTGGACAGGTGTAGCACAATGGTCATCTGTAAAAGAGAGGAACTTAGGTGAAAAAGTTGTCGTGCAAAAAGGTGATTTTTTTAAAGAGACCATGTATAACTAGAAATGAGTAGAAATTACCACTTGTCTGCGCGCGTTGAGCCCCTTGTTTTTGTAATAGGGGTGTGGTCATCAATCCGGTATAAATTACATATAGCAGCGCCGGACTCGTCTAACCGCGTCCGTGGTCTTGACAACCTATCAAATACTTTAGTTGGCTAGGCCGTTTTTAGTATGCGGCTGCCAAGGCAGTCGCATGCTCTTTGGCGCGCAAGGATCGCTTAATACTTCCGTTCACTGTAATGATGCCGCGTGGACTGGGCATCTTGAGCGTCAGGGAAGCGTAATGTGGTATTGCATTAAAGCGAGCAAAAGCTTCGCGTCCAAGTAGTGCTTGATAACCGCATTGGAACGGAGCAATGTGGAAGGTTAAATGTTCGCTACGGGAGTTATCGGAGAAGCCGAATATAACCTTTAGTAGCATGGAGCCCGTGCAGTGAGCCCCTGGGCCTGGCATTACTCCTTTAAAGGTAGTGTTGCTATGGCAAATTTTCGTTGGGTCTATCCCCATTTCGCGGATTGTATCCTGGTATATCAGGTTTAAACCGCTGCCACCGTCCATCAGGACTCGTGCAAAGTGGTATCCTTCAATTATTGGGTCAAATACCAGGGGAGCCCATCCTGCCCACCGGATACTTGCTAAGTAATCACGATGGTCGAAAGTGACCGGTTGAGACGACCAGTGGCAGGGTTTTGCGGTGATAGGCCCTTGGGCATATTTATCTGGGAGGGCCGCTTTGCTTCCCTTGATCATGTGTAATACGTTGACTGTTTTGACTTCTGATGGGAACTTCTTTTGTTCCCCAGCGTCTTGCTTGAGAGGCTCATCCTCATCTTCGCTTGGTGTATCCTCCCCCTTGTGTACGGCATTGAGCTTGCCGGACTGCTTGAAGACCCAACATTCTCTGTGGGTATGATTAGCGGGTTTACCAGGGGTGCTATGGATCTGACATACTTGGTCCAGAATTTTGTTTAGGCTGGACAGTTCATCTCTGGCGCCTTTAGAGGGCGGCTTTTGCTGACCTAGCCGAGAGCTTTGGAATCCGGCGTGTACCGCCGTGCTCTTCGGGCTGTCTTCTTTATTCCGACATTTATTATTTTTGTTGCGTCGTGATTTCCCGTTTTCATCTCTAACTTCGGATGTGCTTGGGTCACTGGTGCTGCATCTGGCTAGCCAGCTGTCCTCACCCGCGCAAAAGCGGGTCATGAGGCTTGTTAATGCTGCCATTGTTCTCGACTTTTCTTGGCCGAGGTGTCTGGCAAGCCATTCGTCGCGGACGCTATGCTTAAAAGCTGCCAAGGCTTCGGCGTCCGGGCAGTCGACTATTTGGTTCTTCTTAGTTAGGAACCTATTCCAAAGCTTTCGGGCTGACTCTCCGGGCTGTTGAGTTATATGGCACAAATCGTCCGCATCCGGGGGTCGGACATAAGTCCCTTGAAAATTTGCCCGAAAAGCATTTTCGAGCTCTTCCCAGCTTCCAATGGAGTTTTCGGGGAGGCTTTTAAGCCAGTGCCGAGTTGGCCCTTTGAGCTTGAGGGGTAAGTACTTGATGGCGTGGAGATCGTCTCCTCGAGCCATATGGATATGAAGGATATAGTCCTCAATCCAGACCCCAGGGTCTGTTGTTCCGTCGTATGACTCTATGTTTACGGGTTTGAATCCCTTTGGGAATTCATGGTCCAATACCTCATCGGTGAAACATAGGGGGTGTGCGGCA
The DNA here is from genome assembly GCF_002162155.2 of Triticum dicoccoides. Classification (NCBI taxonomy): domain Eukaryota; kingdom Viridiplantae; phylum Streptophyta; class Magnoliopsida; order Poales; family Poaceae; genus Triticum; species Triticum dicoccoides. Next base: position 316,161,492 of record NC_041388.1, on the reverse strand, counting down.
CCCCTGTAGCTGGGTGTACCGTGTTGTTCTGATGCTTGTTGTGTTACATCATATGCTGGGGCGCGCTTGCGTGGTCCATAGATGGATCTGGTTACGCCGTCCTTTTGGTGCGGGCCCTCGTGTGGATCGCTTATTATCTTGTGGGTGGAGTTGTTTACCGCTCCATGTTGGCCGTGAGGTCGTCTATCCGGCCAGGTGGCCATTTTGATTTTTGGTTGTGGGGGATCTAGGGCCTCCTCATCGAATTCGGGTAGCAACTTCCGCTTTGGGTAGCTCTTGGTGGGGCAATTACCACCATACTTCACTGCTGTGTTGAGTACTTTACTCCATCTGATTTGGAGTGTGTCCTGCGCAGCCTTGAGCCTTTGCTTCTGCTTTTTCAGACTCCTCGCGGTGGCAACAAGCCTTTGACGGGCATTCTGCTGCTCCAGGTTCCTGTCCGGCGTTATGTCATCCGGACTTTTATCTTTGACGGAATTGGTTTGTTCGGTTTGATTTTTCGTATTGCCGTGGTCCGGCAGTAGTTCACCCTGCTCCAACGTTGGGTCTGTATGATCGTTATTTCTGCCGAGGCGGGATTTGGGGTAGCGCTTACGCCGCCGCTTTGACTGCTTCTCGAGGGGACAAGCCTGAGTTGCGTCCTTCCGTTCCTCGTCGTCGTCTTCTTTTGGTGTGTCCACCATGTATACGTCATATGATGAGGTGGACGTCCAGTGCCCTATGGGCGGTGGTTCCTCTTCGCCTCCCGCATCGTCGTCTATACCGTCGATGTCTTCGGAGTCGAAGTCGAGCATGTCAGGTAAATCATCGACAGTGGCTACGAAGTGGGTGGTGGGTGGGCGTCGAATTTCTCTGTCGTCCGCATCCCAATCCTGTTGGCCATAGTCCGGCCAGGGCTCTCCTGACAAAGAGATAGACCTTAGTGAACTCAGAATGTCGCCGAAGGGCGAGTGCAGAAAGATATCCGCGGTGGTGAATTCCATGATCGGCGCCCAATCGGATTCGATTGGCTGGGGCACGGACGGTTCGGAGTCCAGAAAAGAGTCCGGCACCTTGGAGTCACGGTCTTCACAGAGGATTAGGCTGGTGTTCGTCTCGATCGCCGTTGAGACTGCAGCCCCTGAGGCGGTGTCTAGCCACCCGTCCTCGATTGGCGCAGTTGGCTCCGAGCTAAGGGTCGGAGCTGATGCGGGTGCGGCCTCTGGGGTACTGTTCGGCAGTAGAGCTAGGTCATAACCGTCATGACAGTGCGGCGCGCCCGGCTGTGGCTCGAATCCGTTGAAGATCAAGTCTCCACGGATGTCAACCATGTAGTTCAAACTTCCAAATCTGACTTGACAGCCAGGGGCGTAGCTTTCAATCTGCTCCAGATGGCCAATCGAATTAGCCCGTAGTGCAAAGCCTCCGAATACGAAGATCTGTCCGGGGAGAAAAGTCTCGCCCTGGACCGCATCGCTATCGATGATAGTAGGAGCCATCAAGCCTAACGGTGACGACACAGAGGAACTCTCAATGAAAGCACCAATGTCGGTGTCAAAACCGGCGAATCTCGGGTAGGGGGTCCCGAACTGTGCGTATAAGCCGGATGGTAATAGGAGGCAGGGGACACAATGTTTTACCCAGGTTCGGGCCCTCTTGATGGAGGTAAAACCCTACATCCTGCTTGATTGATATTGATGATATGGGTAGTGCAAGAGTAGATCTACCACGAGATCAGAGAAGCTAAACCCTAGAAGCTAGCCTATGGTATGATTGTATGTTGTGGTTGTTGTCCTATGGACTAAAACCCTTCGGTTTATATAGACACCGGAGAGGGTTAGGGTTGCACAAGGTCGGTTACAAAGGAGGAGATATCCTTATCCGTATTGCCTAGCTTGCCTTCCACGCCAAGTAGAGTCCCATCCGGACACGAGACGAAGTCTTCAATCTTGTATCTTCATAGTCCAACAGTCCGGCCAATGGAGATAGTCCGGCTGTCCGGAGACCCCCTAATCCAGGACTCCCTCAGTGGCCCAATCCTTTTTGTAGCAAAGGACAAGCCTGGACAAACTCTTATATAGAGAAAAGTGCTCCCGAGGACATATGAGAATTATCGTCAAGCTAGGTTTCATCACGATCATATGATTCGCGTTCGGTACTTTGATAATTTGGTATGTGGGTGGACCGGTGCTTGGGTGCTGTCCTTACTTGGACAAGCATCCCACTTATGATTAACCTCTATTACAAGCATCCGCAACTACAACAGAAGTATTAAGGTAAACCTAACCATAGCATGAAACATATGGATCCAAATCAGCCCCTTATGAAGCAACGCATAAACTAGGGTTTAACCTTCTGTCACTCTAGCAACCCATCATCTACTTATCACTTCCCAATGCCTTCCTCTAGGCCCAAATAATGGTGAAGTGTCATGTAGTCGACGTTCACATAACACCACTAGAGGAGAGACAACATACATCTCATCAAAATATCGAACGAATACCAAATTTACATGAGTACTAATAGCAAGACTTCTCCCATGTCCCTAGGAACAAACGTAACTACTCACAAAGCATATTCATGTTCATAATCAGAGGGGTATTAATATGCATATAGGATCTGAACATATGATCTTCCACCAAATAAACCAACTAGTATCAACTACAAGGAGTAATCAACACTACTAGCAACCCACAGGTACCAATCTCAGACTTAGATACAAGAATTGGATACAAGAGATGAACTAGGGTTTGAGAGGAGATGGTGCTGGTGAAGTTGTTGATGGAGATTGACCCCCTCCCGATGAGAGGATCATTGGTGATGACGATGGCGATGATTTCCCCCTTTCGGAGGGAAGTTTCCCCGGCAGAACAGCGCCGCCTGAGCCCTAGATTGGTTCTGCCAAGGTTCCGCCTCGTGGCGGTGGAGTCTCGTCCCGAAAGCTTGCTTATGATTTTTTTCCTCAACGAAAGACTCCATATAGCAGAATATGGGCATCGGAGGGCCACCAGGAGCCCCACGAGGCAGGGTGCGCGCCCAGGGTGGTAGGCGCGCCCCCACCCTCGTGGCCAGGGTGTGGCCCCCCTTTGGAACTTCTTGCGCTCAGTATTTTTTATATATTCTGAAAATGACTTTCATGAAGTTTCAGGACTTTTGGAGCTGTGCAGAATAGGTCTCTAATATTTGCTCCTTTTCCAGCCCAGAATCCCAGTTGCCGGCATTCTCCCTCTTTATGTAAATCTTGTAAAATAAGAGAGAATAGGCATAAGTATTGTGACATAATGTGTAATAACAACCCATAGTGCAATAAATATCGATATAAAAGCATGATGCAAAATGGACATATCAACTCCCCCAATCTTAGACCTCGCTTGTCCTCAAGCGAAAGCTGAAATCGAAAAATATGTCCACATGTTTAGAGATAGAGGTGTCGATAAAAATAAAATACGAACATGAGGGCATGATGATCATTCTTAGAACAGTAACTTATATAATTCTTGTCATATGGTCTCTTATACTAGAGTAACAATTCAATCACAATTTCACGTATCAATCATAAACTTCATTGAAAACTAACAAACTATAATCTCAGTCATTGGAGCAATTACAATTTATCATAACATAGGGAAGAGTCAATATAAGAGCTTTTCAGCAAGTCCACATACTGAACTATCATATAGTCTTCCACAATTGCTAACACTCACGCAATACTTATGGGTATGGAGTTTTAATCGGACACAAAGAAAGATAGGGGCTTATAGTTTTGCCTCCCAACGTTTTACCTCAAGGGTAATGTCAAGAATAATAGTTCATGAAAACTCACATCCAATTAGCCATATATACCAGGATCTTTCCAACATGTTGTGCTTGCCAAAAGATAAAATGTAAAAAAGGAAGGGTGAAGATCACCAAGACTCTCATTCAAGGGATAAAAGTAAAAGATAGGCCCTTCGCAGAGGGAAGCAGAGGTTGTCATGCGCTTTTATGGTTGGATGCACAAAATCTTAATACGAAAGAACGTCACTTTATATTGCCACTTGTGATATGGACCTTTATTATGCAGTCCGTTGCTTTTATTTATTCCGTATCACACAATCGTATAAAGCTTATTTTCTCCCACACTAATAAGTCATACATATTTAGAGGGCAATTTTTATTGCTTGCACCGATGACAACTTACTTGAGGGATCTTACTCAATCCATAGGTAGGTATGGTGGACTCTCATGGGAAAACTGGTTTAAGGGTGTTTGGAAGCACAAGTAGTATCTCTACTTGGTGCAAAGAATTTCGCTAGCATGAGGGGCAAAAGGCAAGCTCAATCATGTTGGATGATCCATGACAATATAATTTATCTCAGATGTAAGAAAACATAACCCATTATGTTGTCTTCCTTGTCCAATGTCAACTCTTTAGCATGTCATATTTTAATGAGTGCTCAGAATCATAAAAGATGTCCAAGATAGTGTATTTATATGTGAAGACCTCTCTTTCTTTATTACTTCCTATTAATGGCAACGATGACCAAAACTATGTTTGTCAACTCTCAACTTTTATTCATCATACTCTTTCTATGTGAGCTCATTACTCTCCATAAGATCCATATGATCTCTTTGTTTCTTTTTATTCTTTCTCTTTTCTTTTATTCACTCAAGATCATGGCAAAATAGTCAAGCCCTTGACTCAACACTAATCATTATTATATAGCTCACGGACTCGATTACATAGAAGGATCATAAAGCAAAACTCACAACTAGATCATACTAAGAACTTTTATTCTACTAGATCAAAATATTATCAAAAGGATCGAACTAAGAAAAACGGTAAAGATAGAAGTGATGGTGATACGATACCAGGGCACTCCCCCAAGCTTGGCAGTTGCCAAGGGGAGTGCCCATACCAGATACTCAGTTCTTCTTTGTTGGTGAAAAAGGTGGAGTTGTTGATGATGGATAGTCGCACATCGAGCGTAGGAGGTCTTCTAACTTGCGGATAATGCCTTTGAGTGCGATGATATGCTCCTTCAACAAAATATTTGCACGTGTGAGATACTTATTTTGTATACGAGCTAACTCAATCATCTTGAAAGCTTCGATCTCAGTTGGGGTAAGAAGATTGTGATCAAGTTGAAGGATGTCTTCTGTTGCCGGAACTTGGTCCTCCATGGCCTTCTTGGTCCCTTCATCCTTGTTGATTTCCATGGGTTCTTCTCTCTTCAGCTCTATCTTCATTAGCCAAGCATCATTGCCCTCATTGTTGGAGGAGGAGGGAGACGAGATGATGCTTGGCTTTGACAACCCTGGCAGAAAACAACTCGAAACAAGAACATGAGATTTTTACGTGATACGGGAGTCAAAACCTTCGGGAGATTATATCATGAATTTTTACCGACCAAAAGAAGTATCGTGCAAGAAAACGGAGTCTAGAGAGCACACGAGGTGCCCATGAGGTAGGGGGCGCGCCCAGGGGGTAGGGCGCGCCCTCCACCCTCGTGGAGCCCTCGTGTCCTTCCCGGACTGCTTCTTATTTTTCTATTTTTCTAAATATTCCAAAACGGAGAAAAAATGCCATTAGAACTGTTTTGGAGTCGGTTTACTTACCGTGCCACATACCTCTTCCTTTTCGGAGTCTGAAACATTCTGGAAAGTGTCCCTTATGTATTCCTTCGGGGCTACAGTTTCAATAACATTGGTTTCAATATTTATAGGATTACCTGAGATATAATGTTTGATTCTTTGACCGTTCACCACCTTTGAATTTTTGCCTTCGAAGTTGTTAATTTTTATGGCGTCGGAACGATAGACCTCCTCGATAACGTAAGGACCTTCCCATTTAGAGAGAAGTTTTCCTGCAAAAAACCTTAAGCGAGAGTTGTATAACAATACATAATCACCTACATTAAACTCACGCTTTTGTATCCTTTTGTCTGCCATCTTTTAACTTTTTTTAAAACAATTTGGCAGTTTCATAGGCTTGGGTTCTCCATTCATCGAGTGAGCTAATGTCAAATAACCTTTTCTCACCGGCAAGTTTGAAATCATAATTGAGCTCTTTAATAGCCCAATAAGCCTTATGTTCTAGTTCGTGAGGTAAGTGACATGCTTTTCCATAAACCATTTTATACGGAGACATACCCATAGGATTTTTATATGCAGTTCTATAGGCCCATAATGCATCATCAAGTTTCTTGGACCAATTCTTTCTAGATCTATTGACAGTCTTTTGCAAAATTAATTTGAGTTCTCTATTACTCAATTCTACTTGACCACTAGACTATGGGTGATAAGGAGATGCAATTCTTTGATTAACATCATACTTAGCAAGCATTTTACGGAAAGCACCATGAATAAAATGTGAACCACCGTCAGTCATTAAATATCTAGGGACTCCAAACCTCGGAAAAAGAACTTCTTTAAGCATCTTAATAGAGGTGTTATGATCAGCACTACTAGTTGGTATAGCTTCTACCCACTTAGTAACGTAATCAACAGCAACTAAAATATGTGTATATCCATTAGAGGCAGGAAAAGGTCCCATATAATCAAAGCCCCAAACATCAAATGGTTCAATAACAAGTGAATAATTCATAGGCATTTCTTGACATCTACTAATATTACCAATTCTTTACATTCATCACAAGACAAGACAAACTTACGGGCATCCTTGAAGAGAGTAGGCCAATAAAAACCGGATTGCAATACCTTGTGTGCAGTTCTATCTCCAGCATGGTGTCCTCCATAAGCCACGGTGTGACACTTGCGTAGGATCTGTTCCTGTTCATGCTCAGGTACACAACGTCTAATAACACCATATACTCCTTTATAGAGATGTGGGTCATCCCAGAAGTTATGTCTTAAATCATAGAAAAACTTTTTCTTTTGTTGGTATGTGAAACTAGGTGGTATAATTTTAGCAACAATGCAATTAGCATAATCAGCATACCATGGAGCAGGATGAGAAGCATTTATGACATTTAATTGTTCATCAGGAAAGCTATCATCAATTGGTAGTGGGTCATCAAGAACATTTTCCAACCTAGACAAGTTATCTGCAACGGGGTTCTCAGCTCCCTTTCTATCAATAATATGAAAATCAAATTCTTGTAGCAAGAGAACCCATCTAATAAGTCTAGGTTTAGCATCTTTCTTTTCCATAAAATTTTGTGCCCCAAGACAATACCTTCATTAACCATAAAGTCACATTTCTCCCAATTCAAGACAAGGTTAGTTTCTTCACATCTCTGCAAAAATCGATCAAGGTTGCTTAAGCAATCATCAAAATAGGATCCATAAATGGAGAAATCATCCATGAATACCTCACATATCTTTTCACAAAAATCAGAATATATAGCCATCATGCATCTTTGAAAGGTAGCAGGCGCATTACATAAACCAAAAGGCATACGTCTATAAGCAAAAGTACCGAAAGGGCAAGTAAAAGTAATCTTAGATTGATCATCAGCTGACACATGTATTTGGGAGAAACCAGAATAACCATCTAGAAAGAAAAAATGTGTATGTTTGGATAATCTTTCTAGCATTTGATCAATAAAAGGTAAGGGGTAATGATCTTTTTTAGTAGCCTTATTTAATTTGCAGAAATCAATTACCATCCTATAACTTGTAATAATTCTTTGCGGAATCAATTCATCTTTATCATTAGGAACGATAGTAATACCTCCCTTCTTAGGAACACAATGGACATGACTTACCCACTGACTATCAGCAACGGGATAAATTATACCTACCTCAAGGAGCTTTAGTATTTCTTTTCTTACCACTTCTTTCATCTTAGGATTCAATTGTTGTTGGTGATCAATAACTGGTTTGACATCCTTTTCCAAGTTTATTTTGTGTTGACATAGAGTGGGACTAATGCCCTTAAGATCATCAAGAGTATATCCAATAGCAGCACAGTGCTTCTTCAGAGTTTTCAATAATCTTTCTTCCTCCTTGTCTGAAAGGTTAGCACTAATAATAACAGGATATATCTTCTTTTCATCAAGATAAGCATATTTAAGAGTATCAGGAAATGGTTTAAGCTCAAACACGGGATCACCCTTGGGTGGAGGAGGATCCCCTAAGATTTCAATAGGCAAGTTGTGTTTCAAAATAGGTCCCTGTTTAAAGAACACTTCATCAATTTCCCTTCTTCCATTCATATACATATCATTTTCATGGTCTAGCAAATATTGTTCTAAAGGATCACTAGGAGGTACGACGATAGAAGCAAGACCAATAATTTCATCTTTACTAGGAAATTCTTCTTCGCGGTGTTGTCTACGAAATTTAGAAAAGTTGAACTCATGAGACATATCACCTAAACCAATAGTAATAACATCCTTTTTGCAGTCTATCCTAGCATTAACAGTGTTTAAGAAGGGTCTACCAAATATAATGGGACAAAAGCTATCTTGTGGGGAACCAAGAACAAGAAAACCAGCAGGATATTTAGTTTTCCCACACAAGACTTCAACATCTCTAAAAATCTCAATTGGTGAAATAGTATCTCTATTGGCAAGTTTAATTGTGACATCAATATCTTCCAACACAGCAGGTGCAATATCACGCATAATCTCGTTGTACAAGTCAATAGGTATTGCACTAGCACGAGAACCCATATTACACAAGCCATGATAACAATGATCTCCTATTTTAATAGAAATAACAGGCATGCCTACCATAGGTCTATGTTTATCTTTAGCACAAGGTTTAGCAATTCTAGCAGTTTCATCATAGAAATAAATAACATGCCCATCAATATTATCAGCCAAGAGATCCTTAACAATAGCAATATTAGGTTCAAATTTAACTTGCTCATGAGGTGTATAGATTCTAACATTGCTTTTACGAACTAAAGTTTAAGCTTTAGCATGATCTTTATCCTAACAGGAAAAGGTGGTTTCTCAACATAAGCGGTAGGAATAATAGGATCATTATAAGTGATAGTATTTTCTTCAACTTTAATAGGTGCAGCTACTTTTACTTCTATGGGAGGATGATATTTAAACCACTTCTCTTTAGGGAGATCAATATGAGTAGCAAAATATTCACAGAAAGAAGCTACTATTTCAGAGTCAAGTCCATATTTAGTGCTAAATTTACAGAAAACATCGGTATCCATAAAAGATTTAACACAATCAAACTTAGGTGTCATACCTGACTCCTTACCTTTGTCGAGATCCCAATCTTCAGAGGTGCATTTAATTCTTTCCAATAAATCCCATTTGAATTCAATAGTCTTCATCATAAAAGAGCCAGCACAAGAAGTGTCGAGCATGGTGCGGTTATTATCAGAAAGTCGAGCATAAAATTTTTGAATAATCATTTCTCTTGAGAGCTCATGATTGGGGCAAGAATATAACATTGATTTAAGCCTCCCCCAAGCTTGAGCGATGCTTTCTCCTTCGCGAGGCCAAAAACTATATATATGATTACGATCATGATGAACAAGATGCATAGGATGAAACTTCTGATGAAATTCCAATTTCAATCGTTTATAGTTCCATGATCCCATATCATCACATAGCCTATACCATGTCAATGCGTCTCCCTCCAAAGATAAAGGGAAGACCTTCTTCTTGATAACATCATTGGGCATACCTGCAAGCTTAAATAATCCACAAACTTCATCCACGTATATTAGGTGCTCATCAGGATGTAATGTTCCATCTCCTGAAAAAGGTCTAGCTAGCAGTTTTTCTATCATACCCGAAGGAATTTCAAAGTAGACATTTTCATTTTCATTTTCAGTAGGTTCAGTAGGTTGAGGAGCAACTATTTGCTCTACTGGTCAAGGTGAAGATACCCCGAATAAGCCCCTCAGAGGATTACTTTCCATAGTAACAAGTGACAGTAAATTTCAGCACACTATATAAATTTTTCCTTACCAAATTCCACCTACCAAAGGTGCTTCACTCCCCGACAATGGCGCCAGAAAAGAGTCCTGATGACCCACAAGTATAGGGGATCTATCGTAGTCCTTTCGATAAGTAAGAGTGTCGAACCCAACGAGGAGCAGAAGGAAATGATAATCGGTTTTCAGCAAGGTATTCTCTGCAAGCACTGAAATTATAGGTAACAGATAGTTTTGTGATAAGATAATTTGTAACGAGCAACAAATAACAAAAGTAAATATAGTGCAGCAAGGTGGCCCAATGCTTTTTGTAGCAAAGGTCAAGCCTAGACAAACTCTCATATAGAGAAAAGCGCTCCCGAGGACACATCGGAATTATCGTCAAGCTAGGTTTCATCTCGATCATATGATTCGCGTTCGGTACTTTGATAATTTGGTATGTGGGTGGACCGGTGCTTGGGTGCTGTCCTTACTTGGACAAGCATCCCACTTATGATTAACCTCTATTGCAAGCATCCGCAACTACAACAAAAGTACTAAGGTAAACCTAACCATAGCATGAAACATATGGATCCAAATCAGCCCCTTACGAAGCAACAAATAAACTAGGGTTTAAGCTTCTGTCACTCTAGCAACCCATTACTACCTCTTGAGCACTGCTTTGGTTTGCCCCGAAGAGGAAGGGATGATGCAGCCAAGTAGCGTAAGTATTTCCTTCAGTTTTTTGAGAACCAAGGTATCAATCCAGTAGGAGGCTACGCGTGAGTCCCTCGCACCTGCACAAAACAAATAAATCCTCGCAACCAACGCAATAAGGGGTTGTCAATCCCTAGACGGCCACTTACGAGAGTGAGATCTGGTAGATATGATAAGATAATATTTTTGGTATTTTTGTGATAAAGATGCAAAGTAAAATAAAAGCAAAGTAAAAGCAAAGGAAATAACTAAGTATTGGGAGATTAATATGATGAAGATAGACCCGGGGCCATAGGTTTCACTAGTGGCTTCTCTCGAGAGCATAAGTATTCTACGGTGGGTGAACAAATTACTGTTGAGCAATTGACAGAATTGCGCATAGTTATGAGAATATCTAGGTATGATCATGTATATAGGCATCACATCCGAGACAAGTAGACCGACTCCTGCCTGCATCTACTAGTATTACTCCACTCATCGACCGCTATCCAGCATGCATCTAGGGTATTAAGTTAATGAAAACAGAGTAACGCCTTAAGCAAGATGACATGATGTAGAGGGATAAACTCATGCAATATGATGAAAACCCCATCTTGTTATCCTCGATGTCAACAATACTATACGTGCCTTGCTGCCCCTACTATCACTGGGAAAGGACACCGCAAGATTGAACCCAAAGCTAAGCACTTCTCCCATTGCAAGAAAGATCAATCTAGTAGGCCAAACCAAACTGATAATTCGAAGAGACTTGCAAAGATAACCAATCATACATAAAATAATTCAGAGAAGATTCAAATATTGTTCATAGATATACTTGATCATAAACCCACAATTCATCGGTCTCAACAAACACACAGCAAAAAGAAGATTACATCGAATAGATCTCCACAAGAGAGGGGGAGAACATTGTATTGAGATCCAAAAAGAGAGAAGAAGCCATCTAGCTACTAACTATGGACCCGTAGGTCTGAGGTGAACTACTCACACTTCATCGGAAGGGCTATGGTGTTGATGTAGAAGCCTCCGTGATCGATGCCCCCTTTGGCGGAGCTCCGGAACAGGCCCCAAGATGGGATCTCGTGGATACAGAAAGTTGCAGCGGTGGAATTAGGTTCTTGGCTCCGTATCTGATCGTTTGGGGGTATGTAGGTATATATAGGAGGAAGGAGTACGTCGATGGAGCAACAGGGGGCCCACGAGGGTGGAGGGCGCGCCTAGGGGGGGGGGGG
>NC_041388.1:316139896-316149500 GCF_002162155.2 Triticum dicoccoides | reverse complement strand
GGGGGGGGGGGGTAGGCGCGCCCCCTACCTCGTGGCCTCCTCTTTTGTGTCTTGACGTAGGGTCCAAGTCTCCTAGGTCTTGTTCATTGAGAAAATCACGTTCCTGAAGGTTTCATTCCGTTTGGACTCCGTTTGATATTCCTTTTCTTAGAAACCCTAAAACAAGCAAAAAACTACAATTCTGGGCTGGGCCTCCGGTTAATAGGTTAGTCCCAAAATAATATAAAAGTGGATAATAAAGCCCAATAATGTCCAAAACAATAGATAATATAGCATGGAGCAATCAAAAATTATAGATACATTGGAGACGTATCAAGCATCCCCAAGCTTAATTCCTGCTCATCCTCGAGTAGGTAAATGATAAAAACAGAATTTTTTATGCGGAGTGCTACTTGGCATAATTTTAATGTAATTCTTCTTAATTGTGGTATGAATATTCAGATCCGAAAGATTCAAGACAAAAGTTCATATTGACATAAAAATAATAATACTTCAAGCATACTAACAAAGCAATTATGTCTTCTCAAAATAACATGGCCAAAGAAAGTTCATCCCTACAAAATCATATAGTTTAGTCATGCTCCATTTTCGTCACACAAGAATGCTCTCATCATGCACAACCCCAATGACAAGCCAAGCAATGTTTCATAGTTTAGTAATCTCAAACCTATAAACTTTCACGCAATATATGAGCGCGAGCCATGGACATAGCACTATGGGTGGAATAGAATATAATGAGGGGGTTATGTGGAGAAGACAAAAAAGGAGAAAGTCTCACATCAATGAGGCTAATCAATGGGCTTTGGAGATGCCCACCGATTGATGTTAATGCAAGGAGTAGGGATTGCCATGCAACGGATGCACTAGAGCTATAAATGTATGAAAGCTCAACAAAAGAAACTAAGTGGGTGTGCATCCAACTTGCTTGCTCACGAAGACCTAGGGCACTTGAGGAGGCCCATTGTTGGAATATACAAGCCAAGTTCTATAATGAAAATTCCCACTAGTATATGAAAGTGACAAAACAAGAGACTCTCTATCATGAAGATTACTGTGCTACTTTGAAGCACAAGTGTGGCAAAGGATAGTAACATTATCCCTTCTCTCTTTTCTCTCATTTTTTATTTGGCCTTTCTCTCTCATTTTTTATATATGGCCTTTCTCGCTCTCTTTTTATAATTCCTCACTTGGGACTATGCTCTAGAAAATGATGATCATCACACTTCTATTTATTTACAACTCAATGATTACAACTCGATACTAGAACAAAAGACGACTCTATATGAATGCCTCCGGCGGTGTACCGGGATATGCAATGGACCAAGAGTGACATGTATGAAAGAATTATGAACGGTGGCTTTGCCAAAAATACTATGTCAACTACATGATCATGCTAAGAAATGTGACAATAATGAATGTGTCATGATAAACGGAATGGTGGAAAGTTGCATGGCAATATATCTCGGAATGGCAATGGAAATGCCATAATAGGTAGGTATGGTGGCTGTTTTGAGGAAGATATAAGGAGGTTTATGATACGTCCATTTTGCATCATGCTTTTATATCGATATTTCTCGCATTATGGACTGTTATTTCACTTTATATCACAATACTTATGGCTATTCTCTCTTATTTTACAAGGTTTACATAAGGAGGGAGAATGCCGGCAGCTGGAATTCTGGGCTGGAAAAGGAGCAAATATTAGAGACCTATTCTGTGCAACTCCAAAAGTCCTGAAACTCCATGGAACGTCCTAAAAGAAATAAAGAAAAATACACGCCAAAGATGAAGGCCAGGGCCCCACACCCTTCTCACGAGGGTGGGGGGCACGCCCCCCCCCCCGGGCGCGCCCCCTACCTCGTGGGCCCCCTGGTGGCTCTCTGATGCCCATCTTCTCCTATATGAGGTCTTTCGATGAGAAAAAAATAAGGAGGAACTTTTCGGGACGAGACTCCGCCGCCACGAGGCGGAACCTTGGCGGATCCAATCTAGAGCTCCGGCAGAGCTGTTCTGCCGGGGATACTTCCCTCGCGGAGGGGGAAATCATCACCATCGTCATCACCAAGGCTCCTCTCATCGGGAGAGGGCAATCTCCATCAACATATTCACCAGCACCATCTCATCTCCAAACCCTAGTTCATCTCTTGTATCCAATTCTTGTCTCAAAGTCCGGGATTGGTGCTAGTAGGTTGCTGGTAGTGTTGATTACTCCTTGTAGTTGATGCTAATTGGTTTAATTGGTGGAAGATCATATGTTCAGATCCTATATGCATATTATTACCCCTCTGATTATGAACATGAATATGCTTTGTGAGTAATTACGTTCATTCCTGAGGACAAGGGAGAAGTCTTGCTATGAGTAGTCATGTGAATTTGGTATTCGTTTGATATTTTGATAAGATGCATGTTGTCTAGCCTCTAGTGGTGTTATGTGAACGTCGACTACATAACACTTCACCATTATATTGGGCCTAGAGGAAGGCATTGGGAAGTAATAAGTAGATGATGGGTTTCTAGAGTGATAGAAGCTTAAACCCTAGTTTATGCGTTGCTTCGTAAGGGGCTGATTTGGATCCACATGTTTCATGCTATGGTTAGGTTTACCTTAATACTTTTGTTGTAGTCGCGGATGCTTGCAATAGAGGTTAATCATAATTGGGATGCTTGTTCAAGTAAGAACAGCACCCAAGCACTGGTCCACCCACATATCAAATTATCAAAGTATCAAACGCGAATCATATGAGCGTGATGAAAACTAGCTTGACGATATTCCCATGTGTCCTCGGGAGCGCTTTTCCTATTATAAGAGTTTGTTCCGGCTTATCCTTTGCTACAAAAGGATTGGGCCACCTTGCTGCACTTTATTTACTTTTGCTACTTGTTGCTCGTTACAATTTATCCTATCACAAAACTATCTGTTACCACTTATTTCAGTACTTGCAGAGAATACCTTGCTGAAAACCGCTTATCATTTCCTTCTGCTCCTCGTTGGGTTCGACACTCTTACTTATCGAAAGGACTACGATAGATCCCCTATACTTGTGGGTCATTTCCGGGGAGTGTAGCGCCTTTGGTAGGTGGAATTTGTTAAGGAAAAATTTATATAGTGTGCTGAAATTTACTGTCACTTGTTACTATGGAAAGTAATTCTCTGAGGGGCTTGTTCGGGGTATCTTCACCCCGTCCAGTAGAGCAAAGAGTTGCTCCTCAACCTACTGAACCTATTGAAAATGAAATTCCTTATGAGTATCCTTCGGGTATGATAGAAAAATTGCTAGCTGATCCTTTTACAGGAGATGGAACAAAGCATCCTGATGAGCACTTAATATATGTGGATGAAGTTTGTGGATTATTTAAGCTTGCAGGTATACCCGATTATGTTGCTAAGAAGAAGGTCTTCCCTTTTTCTTTGAAGGGAGACACATTGGTATGGTATAGGCAATGTGATGATATGAGATCATGGGACTATAAAAGATTGAAGTTGGAATTTCATCAAAAGTATTACCCAATGCATCTTGTTCATCGTGATCGCAATTATATATATAATTTCTGGCCTCGCGAAGGAGATGCATCGCTCAAGCTTGGGGGAGGCTTAAATCAATGTTATATTCATGCCCCAATCATGAGCTCCAGAGAGAAATAATTATGCAAAGTTTTTATGCTCGCCTTTCTGAAAACAATCGCAACATGCTCGATACTTCTTGTGCTGGCTCTTTTATGATGAAGACTATTGAATTCAGATGGAATTTATTGGATAGAATTAAACGCAACTCTGAAGATTGGGACCTCGACGAAGGTAAGGAGTCAGGTATGACACCTAAGTTTGATTGTGTTAATTCTTTTATGGATACCGATATTTTCCGTAAGTTTAGCACTAAATATGGACTTGACTCTGAGATAGTAGCTTCTTTCTGTGAATCTTTTGCTACTTATGTTGATCTCCCTAAGGAGAAGTGGTTTAAATATCATCCTCCCATAGAAGTAAAAGTAGCTGCACCTATTAAAGTTGAAGAAAAGATTGTTAATTATAATGATCCTATTGTTCCTACTTCTTATATTGAGAAACCACCTTTCCCTGAATAAAGGATCATGCTAAAGCTTCAACTGTTGTTCGTAAAAGCAATATTAGAACTTATACACCTCCTGAGCAAGTTAAAGTAGAACATAATATTGCTATTGTTAAAGATCTCTTGTCTGATGATGGGCATGTTATTTAGTTCAAAGGTGAAACTACTAGAATTGCTAAGCCTTGTGCTAAAGATAAACATAGACCGGTGGTAGGCGTGCCTGTTATTTCTGTTAAAATAGGAGATCATTGTTATCATGGCTTATGTGATATGGGTGATAGTGCTAGTGTTATACCGCATACTTTATATGAAGAAATTAAAAATGAAATTGCACCTGCTGAGTTAGAAGATATTGATGTCACAATTAAACTTGCCAATAGAGATACTATTTCAGCAATGGGAATTGTTAGAGATGTTGAAGTCTTGTGTGGGAAAACTAAATATCCTGCTGATTTTCTTGTTCTTGGTTCCCCACAATATAACTTTTGTCCCATTATATTTGGTAGACCCTTCTTAAATACTGTCAATGCTACCATAGATTGCACAAACAATGTTGTTACTGTTGGCTTGGATGATATGGTTCATGAGTTTAATTTCTCTAAATTTAGTAAACAACATCGTGAGGAAGAATTACCTAGTAAGGATGAGATTATTGGCCTTGCTTCTATTGCCGTACCTCCTAGTGATCCTTTAGAACACTATTTGCTAGACCATGAAAATGATATGTTCATGAATGAAGGAAGGGAAATAGATGAAGTATTCTTTAAACAGGAACCTATTCTAAAACACAATTTTCCTATTGAAATTTTAGGGGATCCTCCTCCACCCAAGGGTGATCCCGTGTTTGAGCTTAAACCTTTGCCTGATAATCTTAAATATTCTTATCTTGATGAAAAGAAGATATATCCTGTTATTATTAGTGCTAACCTTTCAGAGCATGAAGAAGAAAGATTATTAAAAACTCTGAAGAAGCATCGTGCTGCTATTGGATATACTCTTGATGATCTTAAGGGCATTAGTCCCACTCTATGTCAACATAAAATAAATTTGGAAGCAGATGCCAAACCAGTTCGTGATCCTCAACGACGTCTGAATCCTGAAATGAAAGAAGTGGTAAGAAAAGAAATACTAAAGCTTCTGGAGGTAGGTATAATCTATCACGTTGCTGATAGTGAGTGGGTAAGTCCTGTCCATTGTGTTCCTAAGAAGGGAGGTATTACTGTTGTTCCTAATGATAAAGATGAATTGATTCCACAAAGAATTATCACAGGTTATAGGATGGTAATTGATTTCCGCAAATTAAATAAAGCTACTAAGAAAGATCATTACCCCTTACCCTTTATTGATCAAATGCTAGAAAGATTATGCAAACGTACACACTATTGCTTTCTAGATGGTTATTTTGGTTTCTCTCAAATACCTATGTCGGCTAAAGATCAATCAAAGACTACTTTTACATGCCCTTTTGGTACTTTTGCTTATAGACGTATGCCTTTTGGTTTATGTAATGCACCTGCTACCTTTCAAATATGCATGATGGCTATATTCTCTGACTTTTGTGAAAAGATTTGTGAGGTTTTCATGGACGACTTTTCTGTCTCTGGTTCCTCTTTTGACGATTGCTTGAGCAATCTTGATCGAGTTTTGCAGAGATGTGAAGAAACTAATCTTGTCTTGAATTGGGAAAAGTGCCACTTTATGGTTAATGAAGGTATTGTCTTGGGGCACAAAGTTTCTGAAAGAGGTATTGAAGTTGATAAAGCCAAGGTTGATGCTATTGAAAAGATGCCATGTCCCAAGGACATCAAAGGTATAAGAAGTTTCCTTGGTCATGCCGGATTTTACAGGAGGTTCATTAAGGACTTCTCAAAAATTTCTCGGCCTCTGACTAATTTATTGCAAAAAGATATACCATTTGTCTTTGATGATGATTGTGTAGAAGCATTTGAAATACTTAAGAAATCATTAGTATCTGCACCTATTTTTCAGCCACCTGATTGGAATTTACCCTTTGAAATTATGTGTGATGCTAGTGATTATGCTATAGGTGCTGTTCTAGGGCAAAGAGTTGATAAGAAATTAAATGTTATCCATTATGCTAGTAAGACTCTAGACAATGCTCAAAGATATTATGCTACTACTGAAAAGGAACTTTTAGCAGTTGTATTTGCTTGCGATAAGTTTAGATCTTATATTGTTGATTCTAAAGTAACTATTCATACTGATCATGCTGCTATTAAATATCTCATGGAAAAGAAAGATGCTAAACCTAGACTTATTAGATGGGTTCTCTTGCTACAAGAATTTGATTTGAATATTATTGATAGAAAGGGAGCTGAGAACCCCGTTGCAGACAACTTATCTAGGTTAGAAAATATTCTTGATGACCCACTACCTATTAATGATGACTTTCCTGATGAACAATTAAATGTTATAAATACTTCTCGTAGTACTCCATGGTATGCTGCTTATGCTAATTATATTGTTGCTAAGTTTATACCACCTAGCTTCACATACCAACAAAAGAAAAAGTTCTTCTATGATTTGAGACATTACTTTTGGGATGACCCACATCTTTATAAAGAAGGAGTAGATGGTGTTATTAGACGTTGTGTACCTGAGCATGAACAGGAACAGATCCTACGCAAGTGTCATTCCGAGTCTTATGGAGGACACCACGCTGGAGATAGAACTACACATAAGGTATTGCAATCTAGTTTTTATTGACCTACTCTCTTCAAGGATGCCTGTAAGTTTGTCTTGTCTTGCGATGAATGTCAAAGAATTGGTAATATTAGTAGATGTCAATAAATGCCTATGAATTATTCACTTGTTATTGAACCGTTTGATGTTTGGGGGTTTGATTATATGGGACCTTTTCCTGCCTCTAATGGGTACACACATATTCTAGTTGCTGTTGATTACGTTACTAAGTGGGTAGAAGCTATTCCAACTAGTAGTGCTGATCATAACACTTCTATTAAAATGCTTACAGAAGTTATTTTTCCGAGGTTTGGAGTCCCTAGATATTTAATGACTAATGGTGGTTCACACTTTATTCATGGTGCCTTCCGTAAAATGCTTGCTAAATATGATGTTAATCACAGAATTGCATCTCCTGATCACCCACAGTCTAGTGTTCAAGTAGAATTGAGCAATAGAGAGCTCAAATTAATTTTGCAAAAGACTGTTAATAGGTCTAGAAAGAATTGGTCTAAGAAACTTGATGATGCATTATGGGCTTATAGAACTGCATATAAAAATCCTATGGGTATGTCTCCATATAAAATGGTTTATGGAAAAGCATGTCACTTACCTCTCGAACTAGAACATAAGGCATATTGGGCTATTAAAGAGCTTAACTATGATTTTAAACTTGCCGGTGAAAAGAGGTTATTTGATATTAGCTCACTTGATGAATGGAGAACCCAAGCTTATGAAAATGCCAAGTTGTTTAAAGAAAAAGTTAAAAGATGGCATGACAAAACGATACAAAAGCGTGAGTTTAATGTAGGTGATTATGTATTGCTATACAACTCTCGTTTAAGATTTTTTACAGGAAAACTGCTCTCTAAATGGGAAGGCCCCTATGTTATCGAAGAGGTCTATCGTTCCGGTGCCATAAAAATAAACAACTTCGAGGGCACAAATCCAAAGGTGGTAAACGGTCAAAGAATCAAACATTATATCTCAGGTAATCCCATAAATGTTGAAACCAATATTATTGAAACCGTAACATCGGAAGAATACATAAGGGACACTTTTCAGAATGTTTCAGACTTCGAAAAGGAATAGGTATGTGGTACGGTAAGTAAACTGACTCCAAAACAATTTTTAAGGCAATATATCTCCATTTTGGAATATTTAGAAAAATAGAAAAATAAGTAGCAGTCCGGGAAGGACACGAGGGCCCCACGAGGGTGGTGGGCGCGCCCTACCCCTGGGCGCGCCCCCCTACCTCATGAGCGCCTCGTGTGCTTTCCGGACTCCGTTTTCTTGCATGTTATGTATTTTGGTCGGTAAAAATTCATTATATATTCTCCCGAAGGTTTTGACTCCCGTATCACGCAAAAATCTCCTGTCTTTGTTTCGAGCTGTCCTGTTGCAGAGTAAATCAACATGTCTTCCCAGGATTTGGAAGGAGAAAGCTATGTGGATGATTACTTAGCAAATCCAAAGGTCTATGGAGATGTGGAACATGATGGATGGACCACGGAGGAAGAAGAGGACTATGAACCCAAGGAGAAGGAGGAGACGAGCTCAGATGAAGATGAAGTACCATTACCTCAACCTGGGGACATGCACGTGGAGTTTAAAAAGTCAAGTCTCCCTAATAGGGTAAAGAAACCCAAGTTCGAGTTTATCCCTTTTCGTCTCTTGCAGGAAAATAAGCAGGACCTATGCAAAAAGATATTAACCTTGGAGTGGGAAATTGATGATCTGAGGGATCAAAATGTCGTCCTCAAGCACAAATTAAGGGAGAAGACTAAGCCATCAACTAAGCCAACAACACCACCACCTTCTTCACCGACAAAGGAGATATAATCACATGGGTATGCGCACTCCCCTTGGTAACTGCCAAGCTTGGGGGAGGTGCCCCGGTATTGTATCACAATCACAACTCCTATCTTTACCGTTTTTCTTAGTTCGATCCTATTAGTAGTATCTTGATCTAGTAGAATTAAGTTTATGGCATGATCTAGTTTTGAGTTTTGCTTTATGATCCCTCTATGTAATCGAGTCCGTGAGCTATATATAATAAAGATTAGTGTTGAGTCAAGGGCTTGATCATTTTGCCATTATCTTGGTTGAATAAAAGAAAAGAGAAAAAGAATAAAAAGAAACAGAAAGTTCATATTGATCTTATTGAGAGTAATGACTTCACATAGAAAGAGTATGATGATTAAAAGTTGTTGGGAGTTGGCAGACATAGCTTTGGTCATTGTTGCAATTAATAGGAAGTAATAAGGAAAGAGAGGTTTTCACATATAGATATATTATCATTGACATCTTTTATGATTGGGAGCACTCATTAAAATATGACATGCTAAAGAGTTGATGTTGGACAAGGAAGACAATGTAATGAGTTATGTCTTTCTTATATCTGAGATAAAGTATGTTGTCATGGTTCCTCTAACTTGTTGAGCTTGCCTTCCCCCCTCATGCTAGCCAAATTCTCAGCACCAGGTAGAAATACTACTTGTGCTTCCAAATATCCCTAAACTACTTTTGCCATGAGAGTCCACCATATCTACCTATGGATTGAGTAAGATCCTTCAAGTAAGTTGTCATCGGTGCAAAGAAATAAAAATTGCTCTAAATATATATGATTGATTGGTGTGGGAGAAATAAGCTTTATACGATCTTGTGATGTGGAAGTAATAAAAGTGACGGACTGCATAATAAAGGTTCATATCACAAGTGGCAATATAAAGTGACGTTCTTTCACATTGAAATTTTATATATCCAACCATAAAAGCGCATGGCAACCTTTGCTTCCCTCTGCGAAGGGCCTATCCTTTATTATTATCCTCTAC
>NC_041388.1:316116550-316139682 GCF_002162155.2 Triticum dicoccoides | reverse complement strand
ATTAAAACTCTGTAACCACAAGTATCGCGTGAGTGTTAGCAATTATGGAGGACTAAATGATAGTTGAGTATGTGGACTTGCTTTTTAGCTCTGACATAGACTCTTTCCGATGTTATGATAAATTGCAATTGCTTCAATGACTGAGATTATAGTTTGTTGGAACCCAATAAGGTTTATGATTTATACTTTTGCATTGTGAATAGATCATCACTTGAACATAAGTAATCATATGACAAAACCTATATATGTTGTTATAAGAATAATCATGATGCCTTCATGTCCATATTTTATTTTTATCGACACCTCTACCTCTAAACATGAGAACATATTTATTGTTATCGGCTTTTCGCTTGAGGACAAGCGAGGTCTAAGCTTGGGGGACTTGATACGTCCATTTTGCATCATGCTTTTATATCGATATTTATCGCATTATGGACTGTTATTTCACTTTATATCACAATACTTATGGCTATTCTCTCTTATTTTACACGGTTCACATAAGGAGGGAGAATGCCGGCAGCTGGAATTCTGGGCTGGAAAAGGAGCAAATATTAGAGACCTATTCTGCGCAACTCCAAAAGTCCTGAAACTCCACGGAACGTCTTAAAAGAAATAAAGAAAAATCCACGCCAAATATGAAGGCCAGGGGGCCCACACCCTTCTCACGAGGGTGGGGGGCGCCCCCCTAGGGCGCGCCCCCTACCTCGTGGGCCCCCTGGTGGCTCTCTGATGCTCATCTTCTCCTATATGAGGTCTTTCGATGAGAAAAAAATAAGGAGGAACTTTTCGGGACGAGACTCCGCCGCCATGAGGCGGAACCTTGGCGGATCCAATCTAGAGCTCCGGCAGAGCTGTTCTGCCGGGGATACTTCCCTCCCAGAGGGGGGAAATCATCACCATAGTCACCAACACTCCTCTCATCGGGAGAGGGAAATCTCCATCAACATCTTCACAAGCACCATCTCATCTCCAAACCCTAGTTCATCTCTTGTATCCAATTCTTGTCTCAAAGTCCGGGATTGGTGCTAGTAGGTTGCTAGTAGTGTTGATTACTCCTTGTAGTTGATGCTAATTGGTTTAATTGGTGGAAGATCATATGTTCAGATCCTATATGCATATTATTACCCCTCTGATTATGAACATGAATATGCTTTGTGAGTAATTACGTTCGTTCCCGAGGACAAGTGAGAAGTCTTGCTATGAGTAGTCATGTGAATTTGGTATTCGTTTGATATTTTGATAAGATGTATGTTGTCTAGCCTCTAGTGGTGTTATGTGAACGTCGACTACATAACACTTCACCATTATATTGGTCCTAGAGGAAGGCATTGGGAAGTAATAAGTAGATGATGGGTTGCTAGAGTGACAGAAGCTTAAACCCTAGTTTATGCGTTGCTTCGTAAGGGGCTGATTTGGATCCACATGTTTCATGCTATGGTTAGGTTTACCTTAGTAATTTTGTTGTAGTTGCGGATGCTTGCAATAGAGGTTAATCATAAGTGGGATGCTTGTTCAAGTAAGAACAGCACCCAAGCACCGGTCCACCCACATATCAAATTATCAAAGTATCGAACATGAATCATATGAGCGTGATGAAAACTAGCTTGACGATATTCCCATGTGTCCTCGGGAGCGCTTTTCCTATTATAAGAGTTTGTTCCAGCTTTTCCTTTGCTACAAAAGGATTGGGCCACCTTGCTGCACTTTATTTACTTTTGTTACTTGTTGCTCGTTACAATTTATCCTATCACAAAACTATCTGTTACCACTTATTTCAGTACTTGCAGAGAATACCTTGCTGAAAACCGCTTATCATTTCCTTCTGCTCCTCGTTGGGTTCGACACTCTTACTTATCGAAAGGACTACGATAGATCCCCTATACTTGTGGGTCATTTGTTTATGTGTGAAAGAGTGTATTATATCACGGGGTTTGGATGCACTGGCGAAGTTTGCGCCAACTCTCAATGTGAGAAAGGGCAATGCACGGTACCGAAGAGGCTAGCAAGGATGGAAGGGTGAGAGTGTGTATAATCCATGGACTCAACATTAGTCATAAAGAACTCACATACTTATTGAAAAAATCTACAAGTCATCAAAAACCTCGGCACTACGCGCATGCTCCTAGGGGGATAGATTGGTAGGAAAAGACCATCGCTCGTCCCCGATTGCCACTCATAAGGAGGACAATCAAATAACACCTCATGTTTCAAATTTGTTACATAATGTTTACCATAAATGCATGCTATGGGACTTGCAAACTTCAACACAAGCATTTCTCAATTTCACAACTACTCAACTAGCACGACTTTGATATTATTTCCTCCATATCTCAAAACAATCATCAAGCATCAAATTCTCTTAGTATTCAAAACACTCATAAGAAAATTTTACTAATTGTGAATACCTAGCATATTTGAATTTTAAGAAAATTACCATGCTATTTAAGACTCTCAAAATAATCTAAGTGAAGCATGAGAGATCAATAGTTTCTATAAAACAAATCCACCACCGTGCTTTAAAAGATATAAGTGAAGTACTAGAGCACTACTATATAACTCAAAAGATATAAGCGAAGCACATAGAGTATTCTAACAAATTCCAAATAATGTATGGCACTCTCAAAAGGTGTGCAGAGCAAGGATTATTGTGGTAAACTAAAAAGTAAAGACTCAAATCATACAAGACGCTCCAAGCAAAACACATATCATGCGGTGAATAAAAATATAGCTCCAAGTAAAGTTACCGATAGAAGTAGATGAAAGAGGGGATGCCTTCCGGGGCATCCCCAAGCTTTGGCTTTTAGGTGTCCTTAGATTATCTTGGGGGTGCTATGGGCATCCCCAAGCTTAGTCTCTAGCCACTCCTTGTTCCATAGTCCATCAAATCTTTACCCAAAACTTGAAAACTTCACAACACAAAACTCAAAGTAGAAAATCTCGTGAGCTCCGTTAGCGAAAGAAAAAAATGGACCACTTCAAGGTACTGTAATGAACTCATTCTTTATTTATATTGGTGTTAAACCTACTGTATTCCAACTTCTCTATGGTTTATAAACTATTTTACTAGCCATAGATTCATCAAAATAAGCAAACAACACACGAAAAACAGAATCTGTCAAAAACAGAACAGTCTATAGTAATATGTACCTAGCGCAAGATATGGAACCCCAAAAATTCTAAAATAAATAGATGGACGTGAGTAATTTATCTATTAATCATCTTCAAAAAGAATTAACTAAATATCACTTTCCAAATAAAATTGGCAGCAGTTCTCGTCAGCGCTAAAGTTTCTGTTTTTTTACAGCAAGTGTAACAAGACTTTCCCCAAGTCTTCCCAACGGTTCTACTTGACACAAACACACAAAAAACACAACCAAAATAGAGGCTATATAAATTATTTATTACTATACAGGAGCAAAAAGCAAGGAATAAAAATAAAATTGGTTTGCCTCCCAACAAGCGCTATCATTTAACGCCCCTAGCTAGGCATAACAAGCAAGGAAAGATCTAGGTATTGCCATAATAATAAGATAGATCATTAAAACTCATTTCATATTCTCTACATTCGGCGGCAAGTTTTCTTTGAGGCAAGAAAAAGTAATCAAAAGGGCTAAATTTAATGGGGCAAAAGTCCCCAAGATCAACCTTAGGAGGTATAGGTTCCTCCTTTGGTCCTTCGTATTGCACAACCAATTCATCATTGTAAGCATTCTTTTGACAGAACTTTGTGAGCCTATATTCAACATAATATCCTAGTTCATTATTTAGAATAGCCAAACCATCATTAAGTTCAGAAATTCTACCATCTAAACATTGGTAGGAATGTTTTTTCTAAGATTTTCATTGAAAGCAACATAGTCTAGAGATTGAAAACGCATTATTTCTTCTTGATCAAAGAGGATGGCCTCTATGGGAGGACGACAAGCGTCAACCCTACAATGTGCAAAGATTTCTTTTGCCTTTTTTATTATGAATGTAAACTTATGAGCCAAAAAGATAGTAGCGACACGCTTAACAGAAGAATGTTCAATATTAGAAAATTCTAGGAAAATCCTTTGTATGCAAGGGTGCATGTGCATGAATTGTCTTTCAAGTTCAACTACAAGCATGGCAATAGCGTTCGCAAGACTACTAGTTCTATGAAGGATAGAACTACCCATAGAAGGTAAAGCACCGGCACAAGTAAAGAAATCTTGAATAACTCCTTTTCCAATAATATTACCACTACCAACACGGATTTTTTTCTATGTAAGATGGGTGGTTCTTTAGTAGGAGCATCAGAATTTTTCATGATATTATTATTGTCCATATCGACAATAATTTCCCCAATTTCAGACATAGAGGTAGAAGGTAAGGGACTAGCCATAACGACAAGCAAACAAACTAACATACAAGCAAACAAAAAGCAATCGGGCAAAAAGAGGCAAATAGAGAAAGAGAGGGCGAATAAAATGGCAAGGGTGAAGTGGGGGAGAGCAAAACGAGAGGCGAATGGCAAATAATGTAATGCGGGAGATAAGGGTATGTGATGGGTACTTGGTATATTAACTTTTGCGTAGACCTGCCCGGCAACGGCGCCAGAAATCCTTCTTGCTACCTCTAGAGCACTGTGTTGGTTTTCCCCGAAGAGGAAGGGATGATGCAGCAAAGTAGCGTAAGTATTTCCCTCAGTTTTTGAGAACCAAGGTATCAATCCAGTAGGAGGCTACGCGCGAGTCCCTCGCACCTGCACAAAACAAATAAATCCTCACAACCAACGCGATAAGGGGTTGTCAATCCCTACACGGCCACTTACGAGAGTGAGATCTGATAGATATGATAAGATAATATTTTTGGTATTTTTGTGATAAAGATGCAAAGTAAAATAAAAGCAAAGTAAAAGCAAAGGAAATAACTAAGTATTGGAAGATTAATATGATGAAGATAGACCCGGGGCCATAGGTTTCACTAGTGGCTTCTCTCGAGAGCATAAGTATTCTACGGTGGGTGAACAAATTACTGTTGAGCAATTGACAGAATTGCGCATAGTTATGAGAATATCTAGGTATGATCATGTATATAGGCATCACGTCCGAGACAAGTAGACCGACTCCTGCCTGCATCTACTACTATTACCCCACTCATCGACTGCTATCCAGCATGCATCTAGAGTATTAAGTTAATCAAAACAGAGTAACGACTTAAGCAAGATCACATGATGTAGAGGGATAAACTCATGCAATATGATGAAAACCCCATCTTGTTATCCTCGATGGCAACAATACAATACGTGCCTTGCTGCCCCTACTGTCACTAGGAAAGGACACCGGAAGATTGAACCCAAAGCTAAGCACTTCTCCCATTGCAAGAAAGATCAATCTAGTAGGCCAAACCAAACTTATAATTCGAAGAGACTTACAAAGATAACCAATCATACATAAAAGAATTCAGAGAAGATTCAAATAGTGTTCATAGATAGACTTGATCATAAACTCACAATTCATCGGTCTCAACAAACACACCATAAAAAGAAGATTACATCGAATAGATCTCCACAAGAGAGGGGGAGAACATTGTATTGAGATCCAAAAAGAGAGAAGAAGCCATCTAGCTACTAACTATGGACCTGTAGGTCTGAGGTGAACTACTCACACATCATCGGAGGGGCTATGGTGTTGATGTAGAAGCCCTCCATGATCGATGCCCCCTCCGGCGGAGCTCCGGAACAGGCCCCAAGATGGGATCTCGTGGATACAAAAAGTTGCGGCGGTGGAATTAGGGTTTTGGCTCTGTATCTGATCGTTTGGGGGTACGTAGGTATATATAGGAGGAAGGAGTACGTCGGTGGAGCAACAGGGGGCCCACGAGGGTGGAGGGCGTTCCTGGGGGGTAGGCGCGCCCCCTACCTCGTGGCCTCCTCTTTTGTGTCTTGACGTAGGGTCCAAGTCTCATCGGTCTTGTTCGTTGAGAAAATCACGTTCCCGAAGGTTTCATTCCGTTTGGACTCCGTTTGATATTCCTTTTCTTTTAAACCCTAAAACAGGCAAAAAACAACAATTCTGGGCTGGACCTCCAGTTAATAGGTTAGTCCCAAAAATAATATAAAAGTGGATAATAAAGCCCAATAATGTCCAAAACAGTAGATAATATAGCATGGAGCAATCAAAAATTATAGATACGTTGGAGACGTATCACCCATCATCTACTTATTACTTCCCGATGCCTTCCTCTGGGCCCAAATAATGGTGAAGTGTCATGTAGTCGACGTTCACATAACACCACTAGAGGAGAGACAAAATACATCTCATCAAAATATCGAACGAACACCAAATTCACATGACTACTAATAGCAAGACTTCTCCCATGTCCTTAGGAAACAACGTAACTACTCACAAAGCATATTCATGTTCATAATCAGAGGGGTATTAATATGCATATAGGATCTGAACATATGATCTTCCACCAAATAAACAACTGCATCAACTACAAGGAGTAATCAACACTAGTGGCAACCCACAGGTACCAATCCCAGACTTAGATACAAGAATTGGATACAAGAGATGAACTAGGGTTTGAGAGGAGATGGTGCTGGTGAAGATGTTGATGGAGATTGACCCCCTCCCGATCAGAGGATTGTTGGTGATAACGATGGTGATGGTTTCCCCCTCCCGGAGGGAAGTTTCCCTGGCAGAACAGCTCCGCCAGAGCCCTAGATTTGTTCCGCCAAGGTTCCACCTCGTGGCGGCGGAGTCTCGTCCCGAAATCTTGCTTATGAATTTTTCCTCAACGAAAGACTCCATATAGCAGAAGATGGGCATCGGAGGGCCACCAGGGGGCCCACGATGCAGGGGTTGTGCCCAGGGGGTAGGGCACGCCCCCACCCTCGTGGCCAGGGTGTGGCCCCCCTTTGGAACTTCTTGCGCTCAGTATTTTTTATATATTCTGAAAATAACTTCCGTGAAGTTTCAGGACTTTTGGAGCTGTGCAGAATAGGTCTCTAATATTTGCTCCTTTTCCAGCCTAGAATCCCAGCAGCCGACATTCTCCCTCTTTATGTAAACCTTGTAAAATAAGAGAGAATAAGCATAAGTATTGTGACATAATGTGTAATAACAGCCCATAGTGCAATAAATATCGATATAAAAGCATGATGCAAAATGGACGTATCATCCTCTAAATGTGCTTTCTGTTTTTTAGGTCAGGGGCCTGTTTGTAGAACTCTTTTTATAGAATGGTCCCTGAACTTCGTCGGGCTATAACTTTTTGCTCGAGACTCCGATTGAGGTGAATCCAACACCCACATCTTTGTCTCATCGAGTCCGTTATGTTGGTATCATTTTCACTATGGTTTGACATACTGGATATGACCACTTTGCCCTTGCCCGTAAACAGCCCCCTTCGCGGGAGAACTATTTCCGGCGATTCTTTCTGCGGCTTCACTGCACTTCTCCCCGGAGCCTTCTTCATCCCCAGGCAAGCCACAACCACCATTTGCATGATAGCCATGCAGTAGCATTGGTTTTCAACTTGAATCTTTAATAACTGTATGTTTGTTTTGCTACTGCTATTATTTCGGTTATGCTTATGGATCGGTGATTAACGTCATGCTATGTTTTCTTGCACTTTGTTATCATGTTCTACTTGCTAGTATTATTTTCATATTGCTATGCTTGATAGTAGTACATGTTGGGTTGGTCATGTTCTTCGGTGCATGACTAACGTCGGTTACCGAGTACCACTGATATGCATTAGTCCTTTGCTGTTAGTTGGTTAAGTGTTTACTTGGTAATGTTATTTATGTGTTCTTGAATGTTATTTATTGTTGATGTTAGTGGTCATGTTATGCTATGAGTAGTGTTGTACCTGTGATATTCATGCTCGTCATTATGCCATGCTGAGTTGGATATGATTCATTGTTGATATGGTTGATAGTTATGTTGTACCCTCATGCTCATGTTGATATCATGCTCATGCATTGTAATTGCATCATTTTATTTTATCATGGCTTGGCATATTGCATTCAAGTTTAACCGGATTAAATTGAACTTGAACAACTGTTAGCTGAGTCATGGTGCCACCATATCGAGCTGACCAATGCAACCACACTTGCCTTTATGGGAGGGTCCTAACTGGGTCTATTGTTGTGCCTCTCACCGGTGCCTCCAACGAGGGAAGGTTATGCGCGAGCGCTACCTTGGCCAGGTAGGACGGCATAAGCCTTGTGAGCTCGAGTTTGGTTATGTGCACATGTCCTTGTTTGTGACCGTTTTTGTTTTGCCATGATGGTGGCTGTTTTGCCACGACGGTGGCCGTGATGCCTTTTGTAGGCACGGGGCCACCCAGGACTGAACCCCAAGGGGGTGTTGGTCGGAGTGGCCGGGAGAGTGTCATGGCAGTAGGACGGTTTTGTCGGAACGCCGTTGGTCCACCCGAAAAGGGAGTGCGAGGCCATGGGTTTTTTGGTGTGGGTAAAGTGTGCTACCTCTGCAGAGTGTATATTAAATCTATCAATAGCCGCGCCCGCGGATAAGGGCCCAGTTCGTAGTTGGTCACACTATGGGTCAATAGTAATAATAATAAGTTGCTTAATAACAACCCTGGTTCGATGATGAGAATGAGATTGGTTGTGATCGTGAGATGATCACCATGGTATCGAGGATACCGAGTTGATGGATATTTGTGATTGTGATCGTGAGATGATCACTATGGTATCGAGGATACCGAGTTGATGGATGTTTGTGATTGTGATCGTGAGATGATCACCGTGGTATCAAGGATATCGAGTTGATGGATATTTGTGGTGTTATGCGAGAGTCAAGGGTAAAGATCAAGCTCCTTGTGGTCATTTAATGATTACTACGGTATGGCTAATACCAAGCTTGATTGGGTCCTGAGATGATCGTATGATATCCGTGTTGGTTACAAGGTAACCCGAACAGAGTAAGTTGGTGCATGATAACGTCATCATGTTGCATGATAGTGTCATCATGTTGATATGTTCATGCCATGCTCGTATTGTTCTAGCTGTATCATGTTATTAATGCCATGTTGTTCTGATAGTATCATGTTAATCCTTGTTAACCTGTAATTGCCATGCTATTGCCTGTCTTGATTGCTTTGGTTGTTGTGAGCATGCAAGTACATTCAATGTACTGACCTGGCGTGTCATGCCAGTTTGCAGGTCATGCCGGATTTGATTGCTTGTTTGCCGTGGATCCCTAGCCACCACTTTCTATCCTTTTTTGAACCAATAATAGATATGTTCCTTATCCAGTTTGTACTACCTTTTCCCTTTATTTCCCTTTTCAACCAAGAGACCGGTTGGGTATCTAGTCTGTACTACTTTCCCCCTATTATTTCTTCTTTGAATCAAGTCCTAGATTCATGCTACGACTTTCCCACCTTTCTTCGTTGTTTGAACCAAGTCCTAGATTCGACTGCATGAAGTAGCTTTTCCTAATAATACTAAAAATTTAGTTGGCTTTGAAAAAGCCGATGGAAGTAGAAAATGATCCACATGCAGACACATGGGGAGCTGGGGCAGTAGAGAAGGCCGATTTCGAAGGAACTTATACCTGAGGGTAATCAGGATGTCGGCAGCGGCAGGTCGGATCTGCGCACAATACGGCAGGGACGAAGAAGGGTCAGAGGACCTCCCGAGGCGGTGCTGTGTTGGAGAGAATGGCACAGGCAGAGGATTGGGACCCACCGGCAGCTGTGGGTTTCCTCCCTCGCCGCTGATGACCGCGTGAATGATGTACCTAGTCCTCTACACACACCGGCTGAAGGTATCTGGTTGGATCTGTGACCAGCGGTGAGCAGAGAGAAAATATTTCTACCGCTGTCTTGTTTAGATCTAGAGAGGATGAGAGAATGAAGAGAGCAACCCTAGTAAACTTATTCTACGCTTCGGCCATCCTACCGTAATAAAGCACCCAACCAAATCCACCCCGCATGTAAACTTCCCTCCTGTAGTAATTGGTGGTAAAAGGATCCATGGGTATTACTACTGGAAACTAAGTGTATTACGATAGAACCTAAACCTACGATTAAGTCATAAACGAGTCTACCACATTTACTACAAACTGCAAGGTGTTTTACCAACAAGTTTAATGCCAGATTAAGTAGTAAACGAATCTAGTATTTTACTACAGAACATTAAGCATCTTACAGAATGAACAAAACAATTATTCCATGGGTTGAACACTGAATAGCATGTGCATATGTAGTAAATAGGTTATCATTTTTACTACATGTTACATAGGACTTTACCACCGATTGTTCATGCAATCTTTCACAGTAAAGAGACCAGTAAATTTTACTATATCGTACATAAGACATTACTATCAATTTATGACCATGCCTATATAGTAATGAAGTTAACATTTTTACTACATGTCACACAGGTTATTACTATCAATTTATGACCATGCATCCATGGTAACGAAGTCAACACTTTTTACTACATGTCACATAGGCTATTACGATCGAGTGGGAAGAGAACCATGAGGATGTGCGCATGTTTTCTTGTTGATTGGGTGCACTGGACAACCGGAGCACAAAATAAGGGTTTTGCGCTCAGGCGCAGTTTAGCGCCACCGTATATATATATATATACATATATATATATGTATATATATATACAGTGGAGTGATTATCTTTTTCTCTCCACAACAAGCGTTTCAATTTGTGTACATGGCATTAAAGAAAAGAAACTCGCTATTTAACGTGATTAATTGTATGAATCCTACTTACTAGTAGTAGTATTGTTCACTTGTGCTCCCCAGCCCTCCATTCATTGAACAACCCCCACGGGTGAATAAACATATAGTACTAGTATTTATATAGAAAGAACAAGCTCGAACTATTTTGGCTTTGAGATATCGATGGTATAGTTTGACCACATTGCATCAATGGACTCAGTACTTTGAAGTAACCTATACATATAAACACATGCATGGGTTACATTCTGAATCGCTAGCTAGAGCTTGAACTGTATTTGTTTACATGTACCACCTTTTTCTTTTGCTTTTCTGCTCCATGGTGCAATTCATTGATACAAAATTATACTATGAGTAGTTAAAAGTTGAGGGCGGGGCTTTTCCAGGGCAGTACACGCGACAGTTTTCGCATAGGCAGTTTGACAAAGAGGCGAGGAGGGTGAGGGAGCAGCGGATTCAACTTACTGCTGGAAAGGTAGGGCTGTGCGATTTGACGGCACATTACTGCTGGAAATACAGGGTCCTGTGATATGACTACTCACTATAGTCATTAATTACTAGCTCTACGACTGGGGTGATGACCCCCCTTCCGTTCCCCACTCTAATCTGGTGCATGACACGTCGACCCGGATGCTGGCTCTCCCACATGTCGGCGAAGTATGTAAGAAGGAGCAAATAATCATGCAGTATATATAGTGTATATACTAGTACTACGTACTACTCACATCAGAGGAGTGTGAACCATGGCAGCCTAGTGAACCAGCAGGCGATAGGCCATAGAAAAAAATGTGGTGATATGGCCATAAAAAACAATGTGCTACAGTCCAGTCTCTAGCATGTATAGTACTCCTCCTCTTCCTCCTCCTCTCGGTCCATCGCCATCATACTTTCCCCATTCCTGTGCTTTCAGTATCCTGCGAATCAAAGAGGCCCTTAGACTGGTTTAGGTCCGGCCGTTTTTTCTAAATGTGTTATGTCCAAAATTTAATGAACGTGTTCCGAGTTCTATGAAAATAACCCAGTTTGCATGTAGTAATCCATTTGTTTATTTATTCTTCTATGGGGGGTTTGCATGTAATTCATGAGGTCTGAAATGTAAAGTACGCCGGCATGGTTGCTTATGGTCCGAGTCGTGCATCAACTAGAACCCAGATGCTCTATGTCCCACATGTCGGCGAAAGGGTGCATGTGGAAATAGCCTAGGAGTACATATAGGAGGACAAATGCGTGAAAAAATATGTACTATGAAGCGTAGCTGTGGTTCTAAAAGGAGACCCAAAGTGATGACAGGTATAGGTCGCACACACCCAACTAGTGGTACTAGACATACGACTACTTTTTCCATAAAAAAAGAGGTACAAGTACTTAGTACTCCTATTCTATCAACAAGAGTCCCATCTAACAACAGCGTCCATGCTACAGCTAGCTCTTCTCCCTTGTTTCTCTCTTCTAATTCTAACTTAGCCAACACACGGTGGGCGGGGTGGGGATTTGCCAATAGTCAGTTTGCTCAACTGCGGCCCCACTTGACAGTGAAAATGCCAAGACAACAAGCGCTCCCTGGCTTGAGCGGTGTGCCAGATCGACCGTGTGGGGGTGCGACGCGAACGGCACATGCATGTTGTACTTGTTCCACTTTCTCGTTTTGAACTCGTGACATGTAGTAACACTCAGTTTTGAATATATATAAGTTTCGTTGTCACCCCAATATATACAGTACTCCCTCCATGTAGGTTGAGTCGCTGAAGTCAAAATTACACAAAAAACACGATCACGACAGACCAGTCTACCTCCGTCCTAGTTTATTGCTCCCCATCGTAATATGTGCCAAATTTTGACCATAAATTTTACTAACAAAAGGTTAATGCATGTCACAAAACTATATCATTGAAAACTATGTCCAAATACAAATCAAACGATATAATGTTTGTTGACATGCACTAACATTTTGTCAATTAAATTTTTGGTCAAAATTTAGCACAAATTACAAAAGGGACTAAAACCAAGACCTAGGTAGTACACCACGACAAAGACAGTGATACTACATATAATTAATGCCAAATAAGAGCAAGGGATCACACATGTCATTTACGACTGGAATGAAAATGCCATACACTAATAAAACATTAAGGCCACGAGGCGATGCAGTGCTGGTTACAGGAGGCAAGAAGAAAGCCGCATCCATCGACGACGTCCACCTCCTCGACTCAGGGTGCTGGATGACGACCCACAAGTATAGGGGATCAATTGTAGCTCTTTCCGATAGGTAAGAGTGTCGAATCCAACGAGGAGCAGAAGGAAATGACAAGTAGCTTTCAGTAAGGTAATGCCTGCAAGTGCTGAAATTGTAAGTAACTGAGTAGTTTGATAGCAAGATAATTTGTAACGGGCAAGTAATGATAGTAGTAAAAAAAGTGCAGCAAGATAGCCCAATCCTTTTGAGGCAAAGGACAGGCCAAAACGGTCTCTTATGAAAAGCAAATCGGTCTTGAGGGTACACGAGATTTTCATCTAGTCACTTTCATCATGTTGGTTTAATTCGTGTTCGGTACTTTGATAATTTGATATGTGGGTGGACCGGTGCTTAGGTGTTGTTCTTACTTGAATAAACCTCCTACTTATGATTAACCCTCCCGCAAGCATCCGCAACTACGAGAAAAGTATTAAGAATAAATTCTAACCATAGCATTAAACTTTTGGATCCAATCGGTCCCTTACGGACTAGCGCATAAACTGGGGTTTAAGCTTCTGTCACTCTCGCAACCCATCATATAATTGCTACTCCACAATGTGTTCCCTTAGGCCCAAATATGGTGAAGTGTCATGTAGTCGACATTCACATGACACCACTAAGGGAATCACAACATACATACTATCAAAATATCGAACACATATCAAGTTCACATGATTACTTGTAACACAATTTCTCCCATGACCTCAAGAACAAAAGTAACTACTCACAAATGATAATCATGCTCAAGATCAGAGGGGTATTAAATAGCATATTGGATTTGAACATATAATCTTCCACCAAATAAACCATATAGTAATCAACTACAAGATGTAATCAACACTACTAGTCACCCACAAGCACCAATCTATAGTTCCGGTAACAAGATTGAACACCAGAGATGAACTAGGGTTTGAGATGAGATGGTGATGTTGAATATGTTGATGGATATTTCCCTCCCCAAGATGGGAGAGTTGTTGGTGATGACGATGATGATGATTTCCCCCCTCCGGGAGGGACGTTCCCCTGGCGGAATCGCTCCCCCGGAGGGCAAAAGTTCTCCTTCCCAAGTTCCGCCTCGAGATGGCAGCGCTCCATCCTGAAAGTCCTCTCCTTATTTTTTCTAGGTCAAAATGACTTATATACCAGAAGATGGGCACCAGAGGTGGGCCTGGGTGAGCACAACCTACCAGGGCGCGCCTGGGCTCCCTGGCGCGCCCAGGTGGGTTGTGCCCACCTGGTGGGCCCCCTCTGGTAGTTATTTCTCCAATATTCATCATATATTTGATAAAAAATCTCCGTAAAGTTTCAGCTTGTTTGGAGTTGTGTAGAATAGGTGGTCGACATAGCTTTTCCAGGTCCAGATTTCTAGCTGTCGGAATTATCCCTCTTTGTGTATACCTTGCATATTATGAGAGAAAGGGCATTAGAATTACTCCAGAAAGCATTATTATGGATAAAAACATCATAAATAACATTAGGAAAACATGATGCAAAATGGACGTATTAGCTCTCCCAAGCTTAGACCTCACTTGTCCTCAAGCGAAAAACCGAAATCGAAAAACATGTCCACATGCTTAGAGAGAGAGAGGTGTCGATAAAAACAAAATATGAACATAGAAGCATCATGTTCATTATTATAACAACAACAAACTTAAACATTAGACTCTTATCATAAATCTCTTATCATAGACTTCTCATGAATAAGTGACAATTCATCACACTATTGAAGTATAAAGCAAAAACTCTATTAAAAACCAACAAACTATGTTCTCAGTCAACTTTGCAACTACAATTCATCATCTTTTCAGGAAGGGTCACGTATCGGAGCCTTTAGGCAATTCCACATACTAAACCATCATATAGTCTTCTATGATTGCTAACACTCACGCGTACACATGAGCAAAACGTTTCAACCGGACACAT
Organism: Triticum dicoccoides; assembly: GCF_002162155.2. Classification (NCBI taxonomy): domain Eukaryota; kingdom Viridiplantae; phylum Streptophyta; class Magnoliopsida; order Poales; family Poaceae; genus Triticum; species Triticum dicoccoides. The sequence continues at coordinate 316,124,826 of NC_041388.1, read as the reverse complement.
AGAAAGATAGGTGCTTATAGTTTCTCCTCCCAACATATTCACCTCAAGGGCGATGTCAACAATAATAACTCATGCTATCTATATTCAACTGGACATATGTGCCCAGATCTTTCCTCACCACATGATGCTTGCCAAAGGAGAAAAATAAAAAGGAATAGAAGGAAAACTTTGACTCTTTGCATAAAAGTAAATACATAAAAGTAAAAGATAGGCCCATCACAGAGGGAAGCAGAGGTTGCCATGCGCTTATTTGTTCGTATGCTCAACCCCTTAGTGCAAAAGAACGTCACATTGTATTACCCCTTGTGATAGCAACCTTTATTATGTAGTCTGTCGCTTTTATTCTTCACCATCACAAGTTCGTACAACGCTCAATTTTCTCTTACACTAAATGATCTCACACTTTTAGAGGCAATTTTTATTGCCTTTTTGAACCGATGACAACTTACTTGAGGGATCTTGCTCAATTCCTAGGTAGGTATGATGGACTCTTGAAAATAAGATTTGGGTTTAAGGGTTTTTGGATGCACAAGTAGTATCTCTACTTAGTGCGGAATGTTTGGCTAGTAAAGATAGGGGCAAGCACCACATGTTAAAGGATCCATGACAATATGACTTATATGTGAATATAAACAAACATAAACCATTAAGTTGTCTTCCTTGTCCAACGTCCACAATTTTGGCATATAATATTTTGATGGGGGCTCACAATCACAAAAGATTTCTAGGATAGTATATTTATATGTGAATCTTCTCTTCCCTTAATTAATTCTTTCAAGAGTTGCATCATTGACTAATGCTATGTTTGTCAATCTCTAATAAAATTTTCTACTTATACGTTTCCTTATGTGGTGTCATCACCTACCATAAGATTAGTATATGATCTTTTTCATAATTTCTTTCCTTTTATTTATTTCCTTTCTCTTTTTCTTCCTTATTTCTTTTCTTTTAATTTGCAACATGAAAGTAAATAAAGCAAAACCTCAAACTAAACTTTATTATATATCTTGCACATGATTACAAGGATAGATCACTAAGCAACCTCTCGAAAAGAAAGGATCGAACTAAACTTTTATTCATCTAAAGCAAAAGATCGAACTAAAATAAGTAAAGGCAAAAGATAATGGGATGATACGATACCGGGGCACCTCCCCCAAGGTCGGCGGAAGCCAAGGGGAGTGCCCATACCCGATACTCAATTCTCCTTTGGTTGTGAAGAAGATGATGGTGGTGATGAAGTGATCCTATCCTTAAGGATCAAGAGATTCTCCAATCGATGGATGACGCTCCGGAGATGGATGATATGCTCTTGATGCAGAATATTTTCGTGAGTGAGATACTTATTTTGCACACAAACTGTTTCAATGATGCGAAAGGCTTCAATCTCAGTAGGGTTAAGATGAGCAAGGTAAGGCTTAAGGATATCTTCTTCTTCCTCCTCGACCGACAGTGCTTGTTCTGCCATCGAGGGTGGATCTACGGTAGCCTCCTTGCCCTTGTCTCCCTTGACAATGTTCGTAGGCTCCTCCCTCTTCAGCTCGATCTTCATCAACGAAGAAACTTCTTCCATGTTTTTGTTGGAGGAGGAAGACAAGATGCCTGGCTTGATAGATCAACTGAAAATAGCAAGAAAAGAGAACAGAGGATTTCTCCGTGATATGGTGATCAACAGGTTTGGGGAGTATATAAAGATTTTCTATCTTGGGGAACAAGAAAACTGTAGAAAAATGGAGTCCGGAAGGTGTTCCAGGTGGGCACAACCCGCCTGGCACTCCCTGGTGTCTTGTGCCCACCAGGGTACGCTTCCTGGAAGTTTCTCATTTTCCTATTTTTTTAAATATTCCAAAACTGACAAAAAATATTTTTGTGGATTTTGCAGAGTTCGTTTACTTACTGTATCACATACCTCCTTATTTTCACGATTCTGGAGTGTTCCGGAAGGACTCTTTTATGTGTTCTTCCGATGTCAAAGTTTGGATAATATTACTTTGAACATTAATGGGCGTACCTGAGATATAATGTTTTATTCGTTGCTCGTTAACAACCTTCCGGTTAGTACCTTCGACATTATTTATTTTGATGGCTCTAGACCGATAAACCTCCTCGATAACATAGGGTTCTTCCCATATCGAGAGGAGTTTTCCTGCAAAAAATATGAAACGAGAGTTGTACAAAAGAACATATTCTCCGACTTTAAACTCATGTTTTTTGATTCTTTTATCATGCCATCTTTTAACTTTTTATTTAAACAATTTAGCATTTTCATAAGCTTGGGTTCTCCATTCATCTAAAGAGCTAATATCAAATAACCTCTTTTCACTGGCAAGTTTGAAATCATAGTTGAGTTCTTTGATTGCCTAATATGCTTTATGTTCTAATTCAAGAGGCAAATGACAAGCTTTTCCATAAACCATTTTATAAGGATACACACCCATAGGATTTTTATATGCTGTTCTATAAGCCCAAAGTTCATCATATAATTTCTTAAACCAATTCTTCCTAGACCTATTGACATTCTATTGCAAAATTAATTTTATTTCTCTATTGCTAAGTTCAACGTGACCACTAGACTAAGGATGATAAGTGTCAGGACCCCGATCCTAAGTCACACCGATCTAGGATGTAACACATCATATCACTTTGCGGCCTCACGCATGGTATTCCCATGAGTGCCACCTTACCTGGCCCGGGACCGTTTACGCCTTTTGGCTCACGTATATGACAGTGTCGCTAGCATCCATATGACAGAGAACCCGGGCCGACATGACTAGTCGTAAACCCAAAGTGGCACTAACTTACAGGAACAGGCATACATGACCCAGCAACAAACATGTCGGTCATCGGCGAGTGAATCCGGGCTGTAGCAGCTAGGATAACAGGACTCCGGAGAATCCGGGCTGTAGCAAGCTAACAAGACTCCGGTAGACACCACGTGACATTTCCCCGAAGGGACAAACACAGGACCAAAGAAGGACACATGCCAGCCAAACTAAGTGTTTCGGAGCAGTAGCAAGTGATACGTCTCCAATGTATCTATAATTTTTTATTGTTCCATGCTATATTATATTTTGTTTTGGACATTATTCGGCTTTATTATACGCTTTTATATTATTTTTGGGACTAACCTATAAACCGGAGGCCCAGCCCAGAATTGCTGTTTTTTTGCCTATTTTAGGGTTTCGCAGAAAAAGAATATCAAACGGAGTCCCAACGGAATGAAACCTTTGGGAACGTGATTTTTGGAATGAACATGATCCAGAGGACTTGGACCCTATGTCAAGCAATCAACGAGGAAGGCGCGAGGTAGGGGGTGCGCCTACCCCCCAGGCACGCCCTCCACCCTCGTGGGACCCCTGTTACTCCACCGACGTACTCCTTCCTCCTGTATATACCTACTACCCCCAAACTACCAGATACGGAGCCAAAACCCTAATTCCACCGCTGTAACTTTCTATATCCACGAGATCCCATCTTGGGGCCTTTTTCGGAGCTCCGCCGGAGGGGGCATCGATCACGGAGGGCTTCTACATCAACACCATAGCCTCTCCGATGAAGTGTGAGTAGTTTACTTCAGACCTACGGGTCCATAGTTATTAGCTAGATGGATTCTTCTCTCTTTTTGGATCTCAATACAAAGTTCTCCCCTCTCTTTTGGAGATCTATTCGATGTAATCTTCTTTTGTGGTGTGTTTGTTGAGATCGATGAATTGTGGGTTTATGATCAAGTTTATCTATGAACAATATATTGAATCTTCTCTGAATTCTTTTATGTATGATTGGTTATCTTTGCAAGTCTCTTCGAATTATCAGTTTGGTTTGGCCTACTAGATTGATCTTTCTTGCAATGGGAGAAGTGCTTAGCTTTGGGTTCAATCTTGTGGTGTCCTTTCCCAGTGACAGTAGGGGCAGCAAGGCACGTATTGTATTGTTGCCATCGAGGATAACAAGATGGGGCTTATATCATATTGCATGAGTTTATCCCTCTACATCATGTCATCTTGCTTAAAGCATTACTCTGTTCTTATGAACTTAATACTCTAGATGCATGCTGGATAGCGGTCGATGTGTGGAGTAATAGTAGTAGATCCAGGCAGGAGTCGGTCCACTTGTCTCAGACGTGATGCCTATATACATGATCATACCTAGATATTCTCATAACTATGCTCAATTCTGTCAATTGCTCAACAGTAATTTGTTTACCCACTGTGAATACTTATGCTCTTGAGAGAAGCCACTAGTGAAACCTATGGCCCCCGGGTCTATTTTCCATTATATTAATCTTCCAACACTTAGTTATTTTATTGCCTTTTATTTTACTTTGCATCTTTATCATAAAAATACCAAAAATATTATCTTATCTTATCTATCAGATCTCACTCTCGTAAGTGACCGTGCCTGGGAGGTCTACGCAAAAGTCAATATACCAAGTACCCATCGCAAACCCTTATCTCCCACATTACATTATTTGCCATTTGCCTCTCATTTTCCTCTCCCCCACTTCACCTTTGCCGTTTTATTCGCCCTCTCTCTCTCCATCCTCCCTCTCTTTCTCTATTCGCCTTTTTTGCCCGTTTCTTGTTTTCTTGTGTGTCGGATTGCTTGCTTGTCACGATGGCTCAAGATAATACCAAATTGTGTGACTTTACCAATACCAACAACAATGATTTTATTAGCACTCTGATTGCTCCTCTTACCGATGCTGAATCTTGTCATGAAAGATCCGTTTTGCGGCCTTCCTAGTGAAGATGCCGCTACCCATCTAAATAGCTTCGTTGATTTGTGTGATATGCAAAAGAAGAAAGATGTTGTCGGGGGGGATGCTGATTCCACCAACACCTATGGGGACAGGGCCCCTTTCGGTTCGGTGGGGGGCGGAGAGCGCACAAAGAGCGGATCGAGGCAGTACACGCGGGCGATTTTACCCAGCTTCGGGCCGCACGGATGCGTAAAACCCTACTGCTGCTTGTTTGTGTGTATTGAATCTTTGCTCAGGAGCGATCGACGCTACCAGACTGAGTGTGGGAGTGTTTCTCGTGTTTCGAATGAGCCGAACTGGCCGAACCCTCTCTACGTTGCGCTTGGGCCTCCTTTTATACTCTCAAGGGGTCACCCACAGCTGGCAACGTAGGCTAAAAGGGTAGAAATGGAAAAGGATGCGGTAGGTGCAGCTACCGCTACTGTGGATATAGTGCACCCTACCTAACTCTGACGGCAGGGGACAAGGGCATTAAATGCCTGTCTGAGTCTCCTAAACAGTGCAAAAGGTGACCGTTAGGAGCGCCACCGTTTGCCACGATGGCCTTCTCTTCATCTCCGCTTGCCACCACGTACCCCTAGCTGCACGGCCTCCTGCCACGTGTGCTTGGGAGAGTCCTAGAGCGACACGTTAGCAGGTGTGCTGGAGCACGGGCACGAAGTGGGGGTTTCCCGCGGCAAGCTCCTTGCCGCGGCCGTCGTCTTGTCGCGTCCGGAAGCTTGTCGCTCGCCGGATCTTGCCGGGACGCAGGGCGCGTCGCGGCAAGCTTTCTTGGTATGCCTTGAGTGGCCTTCCAGGCAAGCTCCTCTTGCCGGGGTCTTGTCTCTTCCCGGCAAGCTCCTCTTGCCGGGGCCTTGGTTTGAGTACTTTGTTCTTGAATGGTCTTCAAGGGAACCACGGAGGGTCTTGGCGGTCACCCGGCAAGCCTTGCCGCGGGGCGCTGCAACTGCCCGTGCACGAGTTCGGGGTAATAGGGTACCCCTACTCTAGTACACCGACAGGAGCCCCCGGGCCTGGGCCACACACGGTGCCGAGCGCTGTTGGGCCAGGCCCAAAACAGTGCACGGGCACGCGCGGCCTAGGTCACACCGCATATCTCTCCGCTCCCACCGCGCACGCCCAGAACGGCACGCGTCAAACGCGGTGTCGTGGGTGAGATCGTGGGTGGCGTGCGCGGGGCTAAGCCCCCCGAGCATGCGTCAGGCCACGATGATGGGGACGGTTCACGCCCTCCTCCCTAAACGGAGGTAGGTGTGGGGGCGTGGTGCATTTACTGGACGGGGCCGGTGCGCGGTTTTCGGGACGTCCACTCCCCGCGTTCACGGGGCGGAGCGAGGCCGCCTCATCTGTCGTCTTGGTTCTGCATCCCCGCCACGCGGCTCCCATGCGCTTGGGGTCATGGACAGTGGAGTTGGAAACTGGGCCGTCACGAGCGGGTTGGCCTTCCCGGCAAGCTCCTCTTGCCGGGGCCTTGATTCGCTGAGCGGGGCGGCCGAGCTCCCACCTCGCTCCTTTATAAAGAGCGGGATGGGAGCACAGAAACCCGCACTCTCTCACCTTCTCCTTTCTTCAGCTTCTGCTCCCCTTTCTCTCATCTGCCATGGAGAAAGGGAACCCAGGCCCTTCATCGGTGGCGGCGAGGGTTGCTGCCAGACAGCGCATCCCTCCCTCTTCCGCGCCCGTGGTGGCAGAGCCAGCCATAAGGGGAAGAGGGAGGGGGCGAGGTCGCGGACGAGGTCGAGGACGAGGTCGAGGCACTCGGGTAAGAGGCGGACGGGGCGGCGCGTCAGCTTCACCTCCGCCGGCGGCTCCTCCCCCCACGGCGGTCCATATAGGGGACGACCCTTGCGAGTTCTTCGTCAGGCTGCGCCGGGCGCCTCGTCGTCGCCTCCGGCTTCCAGCTCCGTTTGCGCGCGCGATGGAGTTGGACCCGCCCGAGACGCTGAGACTGCACATGAGGGGCTGTGGGATCAGCGGCACGCGAATCCGTGTTGCATTCCCAGCCCCTAATGTGATGTATCTTGATCGAGGGTGGAAGACGTTCGCCCGCATCCACAGCTTGACGGAGGGGTTTACCCTCCATTTTAAGTTGATGGAGGGCGATCTCCTCTCCGTCAAGGCCTTCGGGTGCTTCAGCACTCGGGTGAAGTGCTGCGTGGACAGCTCCTCCGACAGCGAAGGCTCCTCCTCGAGCGAGAGCGACGAGGAGGGGAGCGACAGCGACGATGAGGGCAGCGGGCGGCGGAGCGGCGGGTCCGACTAGGCGTCGGGCGCCGCTTTGCGCGGCACCGACGACCCCATCATCCGCGTCGCCGGCTTCTTGAACTCCCCGGGGTCGTCTCCTTGGGCGGCTGGCGTAGGGAGGCTGCGGAAGGGGAAGAGGGCTGGCGACAAGGCCGTCAGGTCGGAGTACGAGGGCGTGGTGCCCTCGACAGCGTGCTGACGTCCTGCCGCCCCGTCTTCGAGCCCCGCTTCCAGCGCTGCCGTCGCCGTCCAGCCTTCGGACGGCCCCCGGGATGTTCCCTTGGTGTCTTTTGGCACCCGTAGCTCGCCTAGGCACTCCTTTTGCCCTTTTCGCCTCCTTGACCTGCCTCCTGAAAAGAGGGACAGGAAAGGGATTACGGGCATCTTATCTTTTTAATTTGTAAGCCTTCGGGCCTTAGCTGTATCTAAAATTTGTAATCCTCTCTTTCATGTTTTTCATCCTCTATGGACTGTACCTGAGTGGGATGTTTTTTTAATGAAAAGGGTATGCTTGCCGGGTTATTTGTCTCGCGAGCTAAACCCACGCCAAGGAGCGAATCCTTGGTATCCGTCGGACAGACATTTCATCTCCCGGCAACAGGCCCTGCCGCCTTCCCACGTCGCTCAACCTTTCTCACATTTTAGACGGAGGCAGGAACGAGGTGGGTGCGGTCTCCTCATTTCATCCCTTTGCTGCCGTGACTACGACCAAACTTGGCCCCGAGAACGAGCCCCAGGGCCTAGAGTTGAGGGAGCACGGCAGTTTTCGGGAAAAACGTGGTTTCGCATTCCCCAGTCCATAAGAGGATGCATGATGAGGGATGAAAGACTTATCTGATATTGCAGCCCTCGGCAACTCTGGTTTGCCGTGGACGATTCTTGGCACTCACAGCCCCCAGCGATAATGGCTTGCCGGGAAGGCTTTTATCTTCAGCAGAGAACTTTGTCGTTCTCGATGCCGGCTTCCGGCAAGCTCGTTGCCAGGAAGGCTTTTATCTTCAGCAGAGAACTTTGACGTTCTCGATGCCGGCTTCCGGCAGGCTTGTCGCCAGGAAGGCTTTTATCTTCAGCAGAGAACTTTGACGTTCTCGATGCCGGCTTCTGGCAAGCTCATTGCCAGGAAGGCTTTTATCTTCAGCAGAGAACTTTGACGTTCTCGATGCCGGCTTCCGGCAAGCTGGTCGCCAGGAAGGCTTTTACCTTCAGCAGAGAACTTTGACGTTCTCGATGCCGGCTTCCGGCAAGCTCGTTGCCAGGAAGGCTTTTACCTTCGGCA
>NC_041388.1:316108951-316116244 GCF_002162155.2 Triticum dicoccoides | reverse complement strand
GATGGCGGCTTCCGGCAAGCTTGTTGCCAGGAAGGTTTTCATCTTCAGCAGAGAACTTTGACGTTCTCGATGCCGGCTTTCGGCAAGCTGGTTGCCAGGAAGGCTTTTATCTTCAGCAGAGAACTTTGACGTTCTCGATGCCGGCTTCCGGCAAGCTGGTCGCCAGGAAGGCTTTTACCTTCGGCAGAGAACTTTGACTTTCTCGATGCCGGCTTCCGGCAAGCTTGTTGCTAGGAAGGTTTTCATCTTCAGCAGAGAACTTTGACGTTCTCGATGCCGGCTTCCGGCAAGCTCGTTGCCAGGAAGACTTTTGGCGAAGAACTTCGTTGTTCTTGACACCGGCCCCCGGCAAGATCGTTGCCGGAAAGGCTTATGGCGAAGAACTTCGTCGTTCTTGACACCGGCTCCCAGCAAGATCGCTTCCGGAAAGGCTTATGGCGAAGAACTTCGTCGTTCTTGACGCCGAAAAGATTGGCCCTAAGGGCGTTGCCAGCCCCCGGGCCATAACTGCGTTCAAACATAGCAAGTGATTAGCATCCGAAGTGCACTTAACTCGCTTGCGAATTTTGACTTTTGCTGCATATTCCCTATGCCTGCTGGAATGCTTTTTGGTGCGTACGATCCAGCCAGTAGCGCTTGAGGGAACGGGCCCTTAGCGGCTATTCGGGAACATCGCCTCCCGGAAAGGTTTACCTTCTTGGTTCTAGCGCAACCGCACAAGTTGCCGAGCGGACTCGAGGCAACATGGAGCGCAACTAGCCCCGAGAAGGCTCCTCGGCATACAGGTCTATGCAGAAATCTCAAATAAATAGCGCATGCTATCTTCCTGTTCAACCTCTCTTTGTACGTCCACCCTACACTTTCTAGGGAAACTTGCCGGTGCAGGCACCCTTGCCGCGAGCGCCGAGTGCGGAACTTCAGCAGCCTGCTGGCGGGGTCGCTACCGACAAGCAATCTTGTCGCAACTAGTTGCAGCTCTCTTAAGTTGTTGAGCGAACTCGAAACAAAATAAGGGCGCTAGCGGCTCACTTAAGTTGCTGAGCGGACTCGAAGCAAAGTAAGGGCGCTAGCAGCTCACTTAAGTTGTTGAGCGGACTCGAAACAAAGTAATGGCGCAACTAGCTACGAGTTGATTCCTCCGCGCATAGGTTTTCCGTACAAAGAACAAGATCTCCGAGGCGGATAACCTTATATAGAAAGGAAATATCTAGAGTTTCGCACGACTTAGCTTTTCTGTTGCCGCACTGGCGTCGTTCTTTTGCTCGCCCGCTCCTTAGGAGCCATGACGATGAAGATTTAGCTTGCGTGCATGCCGGTTCAGATTCGCACAATCTCGACGCCCCCTACCTGGCGCGGCAGAGATGTCGGGGGGGATGCTGATTCCACCAACACCTATGGGGACAGGGCCCCTTTCGGTTCGGTGGGGGGCGGAGAGCGCACAAAGAGCGGATCGAGGCAGTACACGCGGGCGATTTTACCCAGCTTCGGGCCGCACGGATGCGTAAAACCCTACTGCTGCTTGTTTGTGTGTATTGAATCTTTGCTCAGGAGCGATCGACGCTACCAGACTGAGCGTGGGAGTGTTTCTCGTGTTTCGAATGAGCCGAACTGGCCGAACCCCCTCTACGTTGCGCTTGGACCTCCTTTTATACTCTCAAGGGGTCACCCACAGGTGGCAACGTAGGCTAAAAGGGTAGAAATGGAAAAGGATGCGGTAGGTGCAGCTACCGCTACTGTGGATACAGTGCACCCTACCTAACTCTGACGGCAGGGGACAAGGGCATTAAATGCTTGTCTGAGTCTCCTAAACAGTGCAAAAGGTGACCGTTAGGAGCGCCACCGTTTGCCACGATGGCCTTCTCTTCATCTCCGCTTGCCACCACGTACCCCTAGCTGCACGGCCTCCTGCCACGTGTGCTTGGGAGAGTCCTAGAGCGACACGTTAGCAGGTTTGCTGGAGCGCGGGCACGAAGTGGGGGTTTCCCGCGGCAAGCTCCTTGCCGCGGCCGTCGTCTTGTCGCGTCCGGAAGCTTGTCGCTCGCCGGATCTTGCCGGGACGCAGGGCGCGTCGCGGCAAGCTTTCTTGGTATGCCTTGAGTGGCCTTCCCGGAAAGCTCCTCTTGCCGGGGTCTTGTCTCTTCCCGGCAAGCTCCTCTTGCCGGGGCCTTGGTTTGAGTACTTTGTTCTTGAATGGTCTTCAAGGGAACCACGGAGGGTCTTGGCGGTCACCCGGCAAGCCTTGCCGCGGGGCGCTGCAACTGCCCGTGCACGAGTTTGGGGTAATAGGGTACCCCTACTCTAGTACACCGACAGATGTGGACAATGATATTGTTAAATTGAAGCTATTTCCTTTTTCTCTTAGAGATCGTCCTAAAGCTTGGTTTTCATCTTTGCCTAAAAATAGTATTGATTTGTGGAATAAGTGCAAAGATGCTTTATCTCTAAGTATTTTCCTCCCGCTAAGATCATCTCTCTTAGAAATGATATTATGAATTTTAAGCAACTTGATCATGAACATGTTCCACAAGCTTGGGAGAGGATGAAATTAATGATATGTAATTGCCCTACACATGGTTTGAATTTGTGGATGATTATACAAAATTTTTATGCCGGATTGGATTTTGCTTCTAGAAATCTTTTGGATTCGGCCGCGGGAGGCACTTTTATGGAAATCACTTTAGGAGAAGCTACTAAACTCCTAGATAATATTATGGTTAATTATTCTCAATGGCACACTGAAAGATCTACTAATAAAAAGTGCATGCGATAGAAGAAATTAATGTTTTGAGTGGAAAGATGGATGAACTTATGAAATTATTTGCTAATAAAAGTGTTTCTTCTGATCCTAATGATATGCCTTTGTCTACTTTGATTGAGAATAATAATGAATCTATGGATGTGAATTCTGTTGGTAGGAATAATTTGGTAACAACGCGTATAGAGGGAACTTTAATCCTAGGCCGTATCCTAGTAATTCCTCTAATAATTATGGTAATTCCTACAACAATTCTTATGGAAATTATAATAAGATGCCCTCTGATTTGAATCTAATATTAAAGAATTTATTACTTCGCAAAAGAATTTCAATGCTTTGATTGAAGAAAAATTGCTTAAGATTGATGAGTTGGCTAGGAGCGTTGATAGAATTTCTCTTGATGTTGATTCTTTAAAACTTAGATCTATTCCACCTAAGCATGATATCAATGAGTCTCTCAAAGCCATGAGAATTTCCATTGATGAGTGCAAAGAAAGAACCGCTAGGATGCGTGCTAAGAAAGATTGCTTTATAAAAGCGTGTTCTTCTAGTTTCCATGATAATAAAGATGAAGATCTAAAAGTTATAGATGTGTCCCCTATTAAATCTTTGTTTTGCAATATGAACCTTGATAATGATGGGACTGTATATGATCCACCTTTACCTAGACGGTGTTCCAAAAATTCGGAATCTTTAGATCTTGATGCTAAAATTGTTAAAAGTGGGATTGAAGAAGTCAAAACTTTAAATATTAATGAACCCACTATTTTGGATTTCAAGGAATTTAATTATGATAATTGCTCTTTGATAGATTGTATTTCCTTGTTGCAATCCGTGCTAAATTCTCCTCATGCTTATAGTCAAAATAAAGCTTTTACTAAACATATTGTTGATGCTTTGATGCAATCTTATGAAGAAAAACTTGAGTTGGAAGTTTCTATCCCTAGAAAACTTTATGATGAGTGGGAACCTACTATTAAAATTAAAATTAAAGATCATGAATGCTATGCTTTGTGTGATTTGGGTGCTAGTGTTTCCATGATTCCAAAGACTTTGCGTGATTTGCTAGGTTTCCGTGATTTTGATGATTGCTCTTTAAACTTGCACCTTGCGGATTCCACTATTAAGAAACCTATGGGAAGAATTAATGATGTTCTTATTGTTGCAAATAGGAATTATGTGCCCGTAGATTTTATTTTTCTTGACATAGATTTCAATCCTTCATGTCCTATTATTCTTGGTATACCTTTCCTTAGAATGATTGGTGCAATTATTGATATGAAGGAAGGGAATATTAGATTCCAATTTCCGTTAAGGAAAGGCATGGAACACTTGCCTAGAAAGAAAATTAAATTACCTTATGAATCTATTACGAGAGCCACTTATGGATTGCCTACCAAAGATGGCAATACCTAGATCTATCCTTGCTTTTATGCCTAACTAGGGGCGTTAAACGATAGCGCTTGTTGGGAGGCAACCCAATTTTATTTTTATTCCTTGCTTTTTGCTCCTGTTTAGTAATAAATAATTTATCTAGCCTCTCTTTTGGTTGTGTTTTTTGTGTTTAATTAGTGTTTGTGCCAAGTAGAACCGTTGGGAAGACTTGGGGAAAGTCTTTTTAATCTTGCTGTAAAAAACAGAAACTTTAGCGCTCACGAGAATTGCTGCCATTTTTATTTCCGAAGTGATATTTAGTTAATTATTTTTGAAGATGATTAATAGATAAATTCCTCACGTCCAGAAATTTATTTTAGAATTTTTGGGATTCCATATCTTGTGTTAGCTACAGATTACTACAGACTGTTCTGTTTTTGATAGATTCTGTTTTTCGTGTGTTGTTTGCTTATTTTGATGAATCTATGGCTAGTAAAATAGTTTATAAACCATATAGAAGTTGGAATACAGTAGGTTTAACACCAATATAAATAAAGAATGAGTTCATTACAGTACCTTGAAGTGGTGTTTTGTTTTCTTTCGCTAACGGAGCTCACGAGATTTTCTACTTTATGTTTTGTGTTGTGAAGTTTTCAAGTTTTGGGTAAAGATTTGATGGATTATGGAACAAGGAGTGGAAAGAGCCTAAGCTTGGGGATGCCCATGGCACCCCAAGATAATCTAAGGACACCTAAACGCCAAAGCTTGGGGATGCCCCGGAAGGCATCCTCTCTTTCGTCTACTTCCATCGGTAACTTTACTTGGAGCTATATTTTTATTTACCACATGATATGTGTTTTGCTTGGAGCGTCTTGTATTATTTGAGTCTTTATTTGTTAGTTTTCCACAATCATCCTTGCTGTACACACCTTTTGAGAGAGACACACATGATTTGGAAATTGTTAGAATACTCTATGTGCTTCACTTATATCTTTTGAGTTATATAGTTTTTGCTCTAGCGCTTCACTTATATCTTTTAGAGCACGTCGGTGGATTTGTTTTATAGAAAATATTTTTCTCTCATGATTCACTTATATTATTTTGAGAGTCCTACAAAACAGCATGGTAATTTGCTTTAATTATGTCAGGCATTCAAGATTAATAAAAAATTTCTTATGAGTGTGTTGAATACTATGAGAAGTTTGATACTTGATAATTGTTTTGAGATATGGAGATGGTAATATTAGAGTCATGCTATTTGAGTAGTTGTGAATTTGAGAAATACTTGTGTTAAAGTTTGTGATTCCCGTAGCATGCACGTATGGTGAACCGTTACGTGATGAACTCGGAGCATGATTTATTTATTGATTGTCTTCCTTATGAGTGGCGGTCGGGGACGAGCGATGGTATTTTCCTACCAATCTATCCCCCTAGGAGAATGTGCGTAATACTTTGCTTTGATAACTTGTAGATTTTTGCAATAAGTATATGAGTTCTTTATACCACGCACCTTTTTGCAACAAGTATATGAGTACTTGAGTCCATGGATCAGACGCACTTTTCTTCCTTCCACCATTGCTAGCCTCTCTAATACCATGCACCTTTCGCCGGTATCATACACCCACCATATACCTTCCTCAAAACAGCCACCATACCTACCTATCATGGCATTTCCATAGCCATTCCGAGATATATTGCCATGCAACTTTCCACCGTTCCGTTTACTATGACACGCTCTATCATTGTCATATTGCTTTGCATGATCATGTAGTTGACATTGTATTTGTGGCAAAGCCACTGTTCATAATTCTTTCATACATGTCACTCTTGATTCATTGCATATCCCGGTACACCGCCAGAGGCATTCACATAGAGTCATATTTTGTTCTAAGTATTGAGTTGTAATTGTTGAGTTGTAAGTAAATAAAAGTGTGATGATCATCATTTTTAGAGCATTGTCCCATGTAAGGAAAGGATGATGGAGACTATGATTCCCCCACAAGTCGGGATGAGACTCCGGACGAAAAAAGGCCATAAAAAGGCCCAATTAAAAAAATATGAGAGAAAAAGAGAGAAGGAACAATGCTACTATCCTTTTACCACACTTGTGCTTCAAAGTAGCACCATGATCTTCATAATAGAGAGTCTCCTATGTTATCACTTTCATATACTAGTGGGAAGTTTTCATTATAGAACTTGGCTTGTATATTCCAATGATGGGCTTCCTCAAAATTACCTAGGTCTTCGTGAGCAAGCGAGTTGGATGCACACCCACTTAGTTCCTTTTGTTGAGCTTTCATATACTTATAGCTCTAGTGCATCCGTTGCATGGCAATCCCTACTCACTCACATTGATATCTATTGATGGGCATCTCCATAGCCCGTTGATACGCCTAGTTGATGTGAGACTATCTTTCCCTTTTTTGTCTCCTCCAAAACCACCATTCTATTCCACCTAAAGTGCTATGTCCATGGCTCACGCTCATATATTGCGTGAAGATTGAAAAAGTTTGAGAACACCAAAAGTATGAAACAATTGCTTGGCTTGTCATCGGGGTTGTGCAAGATTTAAATACTTTGTGTGGTGAAGATAGCGCATAGCCAGACTATATGATTTTGTAGGGATAACTTTCTTTGGCCATGCTATTTTGAAGAGACATAATTGCTTAGTTAGTATGCTTGAAGTATTATTATTTTTATGTCAATATTGAACTTTTATCTTGAATCTTTCGGATCTGAATATTCATACCACAATTAAGAAGAATTACATTGAAATTATGCCAAGTAGCATTCCACATCAAAAATTCTATTTTTATCATTTACCTACTCGAGGACGAGCATGAATTAAGCTTGGGGATGCTTGATACGTCTACAACATATCTATAATTTTTGATGGTTCCATGCTATATTATATTCTTTTTCGGACATTATTGGGCTTTATTATACACTTTTATATTATTTTTGGGACTAACGTATTAACCGGAGGCCCAACCTAGAATTGTTGTTTTTTGCCCATTTTAGGGTTTCACAGAAAAAGAATATCAAACGGAGTCCAAACGGAATGAAACCTTTGGGAATGTGATTTTTGGAACGAACATGATCCAGAGGACTTGGACCCTATGTCAAGCAATCAACGAGGAAGGCACGAGGTAGGGGGCGTGCCT
>NC_041388.1:316056018-316108699 GCF_002162155.2 Triticum dicoccoides | reverse complement strand
GGCGCACCCTCCACCCTCGTGGGCCTCCTGTTGCTCCACCAACATACTCCTTCCTCCTATATATACCTACGTACCCCCAAACTACCAGATACGGAGCCAAAACCCTAATTCCACCGTTGTAACTTTCTGTATCCACGAGATCCCATCTTGGGGCCTTTTCCAGAGCTCCACCGGAGGGGGCATCGATCACGGAGGGCTTCTACATCAACACCATAGCCTCTCTGATGAAGTGTGAGTAGTTTACTTCAGACCTACGGGTCCATAGTTATTAGCTAGATGGCTTCTTCTCTCTTTTTGGATCTCAATACAAAGTTCTCCCCCTCTCTTGTGGAGATCTATTCGATGTAATCTTCTCTTGCGGTGTGTTTGTTGAGACCGATGAATTGTGGGTTTATGATCAAGTTTATCTATGAACAATATTTGAATCTTCTCTGAATTCTTTTATGTATGATTGGTTATCTTTGCAAGTCTCTTCAAATTATCAGTTTGGTTTGGCCTACTAGATTGATCTTTCGTGCAATGGGAGAAGTGCTTAGCTCTGGGTTCAATCTTGCGGTGTCCTTTCCCAGTGACAGTAGGGGCAGCAAGGCACGTATTGTATTGTTGACATCAAGGATAACAAGATGGGGTTTATATCATATTGCATGAGTTTATCCCTCTACATCATGTCATCTTGCTTAAAGCATTACTCTGTGCTTATGAACTTAATACTCTAGATGCATGCTGGATAGCGGTCGATGTGTGGAGTAATAGTAGTAGATGCAGGCAGGAGTCGGTCTACTTGTCTCGGACGTGATGCCTATATACATGATCATATCTAGATATTCTCATAACTATGCTCAATTCTATCAATTGCTCAACAGTAATTTGTTTACCCACCGTGAATACTTATGCTCTTGAGAGAAGCCACTAGTGAAACCTATGGCCCCTGGGTCTATTTTCCATTATATTAATCTTCCAACACTTAGTTGTTTTTATTGCCTTTTATTTTACTTTGCATCTTTATCATAAAAATACCAAAAAAAATTATATTATCATATCTATCAGATCTCACTCTCGTAAGTGACCGTGTAGGGATTGACAAGCCCTTATCGTGTTGGTTGCGAGGATTTATTTGTTTGTGTAGGTGCGAGGGACTTGTGCATGGCCTCCTACTGGATTGATACCTTGGTTCTCAAAAACTAAGGTAAATACTTACGCTACTTTGCTGCATCAGCCTTTCCTCTTCAAGGGAAAACCAACGCAAGTGCTCAAGAGAAAGCAGCAAGCTACCATGGCTTAGTGGAAGCACTAGGAGACATTTCCTGGTAAGAGAGGCTACCAAGGATAAACAACTAGGTTGTCGGATCCCACACATACCAAGCATTTCAAATCATAAACACAATATGCTCGATATGTGGAAATACAACATGGCATCACAACAAAACTCTACAACTCAAAGTATTTATTCATTAGGCTTCGAAGAGCCTGATATTACAAACATGGGTCTGATGACCCAGCATTCAAGTCATACAAGCAAAAAGCACATGCAGAAGCTTAACTTGTCTGAGTATAGACAACTACAAATGGAAAAGGCTGAGAAGCCTGACTATCTACAAGACCCTGCCCAGGGCACAAGATCGTAGCTGAGGTAACAAGCTAAACGTCAAAGTCCACGCGGAACTACTAGTGAGACTGAAGTCTCTCTGCAAAACATAAATTAAGCAAACGTGAGTACAAATGTACCCAGCAAGACTTACATCAGAACTAGCTACATATGCATCGGTATCAACAAAGGGGGTGGTGGAGTTTGACTGCAGCAAGCCAGCTTTGACTCGGCGGCTATCCTGAACTACGACTGCATGTAACTCTTTTGAGGTGGCACACATGAGTCCACATATTCACCATATCAATACACCACTATGGATCCGCTCCCGTCTCCCTACGAGAACGCCATCCATAGCACTCACGCTTATCTCGCGCATTTTAGAGTATCCACTTTCACTTGCATTGTCTATGAACTGCACAGGCAACCCAGAAGTCCTTTACCGCGGACGCGGCTATTCGAATAGACGATGTTAACCCTGCAGGGGTGTACTTCTTCACACACGCTCTCGCCACTTACCGTCATGTACATGTTATGTATCTCGGCAACCTTCAAGCGGAAGCCTGGCGAGGGTGTCGGCCACGACCTGACTAACCACACAAGTCCATAGTCCAAGTTTATGGCCTATTCAGGTTCCATCCGCAGGGAGTCCGGCTGAGGTTTCCACATACGGCCCCGAACGATGTGTGCAAGGTTCCCGAGGCAACAAACGGGCGTCCCGTTACACCGGGCCACGTGCCTACCGCATCACAGCCCACCCCTCGGGTCAATGTTGCACACGGCCTCCAACATACTACAAACACCAGAAACTACTTGCAACTCCCGGACAGAGGAGAATGGCGGTTAATAAGTCGAGATGGTCCATTGGTTTCGGGCCCAATGCGTGGTAGTAGTTGTTCATGTATCACAAACACAAAACTCAGTTCCTGAGGACGGTTTCAATGAGACAAACCACCATGTACTCCTACATGGCCTCTCACCGCTACCTTTACCAAATCGTGTTCACACACTCAGCTCACACAAAGTAGGACATGTTCATCACCATTCCAATTCATCCCCGATGAATCAGACCTGACTCAACTCTAAGCAGTAGCAGGCATGACAAACAAGCATGAATGAGTAGGCACACCAGGGCTCAAACAACTCCTACTCATGCTAGTGGGTTTCATCTATTTACTATGGCAATGACAGTTCATGCATAGGAAAAGGGGTTCAACTATCACAGCATGTAACAGATGAATCGTTGGTGTCCTAATGCAATAAAAGAGAGCAGGAGCGAGAGAGTGGGATTGTATCGAAATGAACATGGGGGTTTTGCTTGCTTGGTGAGGGAGTCCTGGACTAAGGGGTCCTCGGGCGTCCGACCTATTAGACATGGGCCGGACTGATAGGCTGTGAAGATACGAAGACCGAAGACTCTACCCATGTCCGGATGGTACTCTCCTTGACGTGGAAGGCAAGCTTAGCGTCCGAATATGAAGATTCCTTTCTCTGTAACTGACCTTATGTAACCCTAGATCCCTCTGGTGTCTATATAAACGGGAGGGCTAGGTTCGTAGATATATCCTCATAATCATAGTCAAACATGCTAGACTTTTAGGGTTTAGCCATTATGATCTCGTGGTAGATCAACTCTTGTAATACTCATATTCATGAAGATCAATCAAGCAGGAAGTAGGGTATTACCTCCATAGAGAGGGCCCGAACCTGGGTAAACATTGTGTCCCCAGTCTCCTATTACCATCGACCTTAGACGCATAGTTCGGGACCCCATACCTGTCGGAGTAATGGGCCACGGGTAGGCCAACCCGAGCCCCACGACCTTTCAAGACATCGGGGCAGGCTGCGCCCCTCAAGACCACAGGGCGAAGAGCCGCCTCCTAGGGAGTCTACGGAAAGGTGGCCGACTGCCCGCTCACGGCCGAGTCCCAGGGACGACTTCCAGAGAAGCCGGCTTTGGGGAGTCGGCCAGCGTCTCCAACAAACCTTGACCTCATCGAGGGGGACGGGGCAGGGGCGTGGCTACAATGAAGCCCACTCCCCGCCCCTTACCAAGGGCAGGCATGGCTACAGCGCGCCGTACTTGGGAAGATCTCCCCGCGGCATGGCACTGTTGCCCAGCCGGCCCTGACATCAGCACCACTGTACCTGGTCCTGCGCCCACGACGGCTTGTCTGTACGGCCTGGAGGCAGCAGGGCCCACCAGCCAGCGAGACCTTGGGAGACGGCGGGACAACCGCCAGTCGGACCCAACGGGAGTCGGCCCGGGGGATTCGGCCGAGCCCTCCCCCGGGC
Organism: Triticum dicoccoides; assembly: GCF_002162155.2. Taxonomy (NCBI): domain Eukaryota; kingdom Viridiplantae; phylum Streptophyta; class Magnoliopsida; order Poales; family Poaceae; genus Triticum; species Triticum dicoccoides. Next base: position 316,104,819 of record NC_041388.1, on the reverse strand, counting down.
CCACGCGCCATTAATCAAGAAGAGATGGGGAGTGGCCATAGTGATCGCCCGCCAGGCGGCGGGGCTGTTGCCACGACCCCATGACCAAGGTTGCATCATCAGGAGCACGGCTACAGTAATCAGCAGCCGGCAAGACCCGCCCGTGGCGGACGCGGCCTGTCGGCTCCGTACGAGACCAGTCGGCGGGCCCCAGCAGTCGGAGGTCGGAGACACTGACGGCTGGGCCCGCGCCCAGTCACATTACCATTGTACCCCTGGGGGTAGGCCTATATAAACCCCCAGGGCACCCATGCAAAGGGTCGGATCCCAGTAGTTCTATACCTCACCAGATAGAGGGAGAGAGCTAGCCTTGCCCTCTCCTACCACCATACACAGCTCAAGGAGCAACCGTGTAAACACTTGACCATAGTGATCATGCGGAGACCCCGCAGAGCAGCAGTAGGGGTATTATCTCCCCGGAGAGCCCGGAAGCTGGGTAAGATTCGCCGGCGTATATGTCTTCGCCTCATCCCGTTTCCAGGCACCGGCGACGTTCTACTCGCCCCCACCATGATAAGCCATCCGTTGGCATATGTCACACCAAACCCCTGACATTTGGCACCCACCGTGGGGCATGGTGCACCGCCGTCCGGAGATCTGTTCTGGACGAGAACCCTTTTCCTTCCTGGCGAGCGCAGCCAGCCAGGCATGCCAGACGAAGTTTGCGTCGACGTGCTGCGCGGCGTGGAGATCGCCTGCGTAGCCAGCTCCTTGGCCGAACTTGTCGGCGAGGTCCGCCTCTCCGACGAACCTGCGTCCAACGCAGGCGTAGGCGGCCCCGAAAACCTCCTCGCGGGCCTCCTCGATCAACTCCACGTTTCCGGCGAGCCTGCCGTAGACTTGGAGTCCATAGGCTCCACCGACCCGATGTTGGTCAACTCCGACACTGCGTCGGTCGACGCTTTCCCCTCCAATGTGGTGGTCTACGACGAACCTCTCCCCCACGCGGAGAGTGACGAGAGCACCGTCACTGAGGTGTTGGTCATCAGTCATGACGAGTTCCCTGGTGGAAGGGCGCCCGACTCACTCGGCGCGGCGCTGCAAGACCTAGCTGTGCCCATTCCAGAAGATGCTGACGCAGAGGCGATAGAAGCGCGCCGCCTTCAGCTTGTTGAAGGTGCGAAGAAGCTAGCCAGATGAGACGCTTGTCAGAAGCTTACCAGCGGGAGATGGATCGCGATATTGGCGGCTCGCCGGCTCCGGCAGGGCCCAGCCGCCTTGGCGCGGTTCAGCAGCGCGGCATAGCCATCGCCAGGCTGTTTGGGGCTAGCCGCCCCGTGTATGCCACGCCAGCGGAGAACATCCGAGCCTCCCAGGCAGCGGCGGATGAGCTGGACAATTTCGAGGGCGAAGAGCGCCGCCTCATGATGGAGCGAGTCCAACGGCTCCTCGACGCGGCCGCCGCGCAGAACGAGGCCGGCTGCCGCACAGAGGCACCGCAGCGGCCAAACGACGACCCGCACCGAGATCAAGGCACGACGTCTTGGATGCCTATTGGCGGTACCTGAGGAAGGAAGGACAAGGAGCCGGCTGTCAGCCACAGTCGGACTCGGATTACCATAGAGTGCGACCGAGACGGCCGCCCGAGAGCAGTGGAACGACGAGACGACTGTCCGCCTCCCCCTCCCCGCAAGGAGAGGTGAGTCTCCCTGCCGCCTGTTGACCATCCGACTCTTGGTGACCGCCTTGGACACCAAGAGGGAGTTGGGGAGAATGACGCCCGCCACCGGATCGACCGACTTCACCACTCCCTGGCGCTGGAAGAAGAAGACGAGCTGGGTCCGCCTTGTTTCGGGCCCCGCATTCGGGACGAGCCCTTTCCCAGAGGGTTCACGCTCCCAAGAGACACGCCCAAGTATACCGGCTCCGTGAAGCCGGAAGACTGGCTAGTCGACTACTCCGCGGCTGTCAGCATAGCAAACGGCAACAAGCGTGTCGCCGTAAAGTACGTTCCGCTCATGCTCCAGGGCACGGCCCGGACATGGCTGAACAACCTAAAGCCCCGCAGCATCAACAGCTAAGTCGACTTCACCGAAGCATTCGTTCGCAACTTCACCAGCACGTACAAGCATCCTCCCAAGCCTCGCCAGCTCTCCCTATGCGTGCAAGGTCCTGATGAGTCGACTCGCGACTACCTCACGTGTTGGGATGAGCTCCGGAAGTCCTGCGAGGGCGTGCACGAGGTGCAGGCCATCAAGTACTTCACAGCCGGGTGCCGAGAAGGCACCCTCCTCAAGCACAAGCTCCTCTGCGATGAGCTACAAACCCTCGACGAGCTGCTGATCATAGCGGGCAAGTACACTATGGCCGACTCCTCCATGAAGACGGAAATTCAAATCAGCACGACTGGCAAAGTAGCTCCTCAGGTTCCAAGAACTCCGGCAGCAGACGCCGGCCGGCGACAACAGCAGGGCGACCACAAGCGCAAGGCCCCGCAGCCGGCTTCCAGCAGCCAGCAGGTCGCGACCGTCGAAGCCCAGCAGCCAGAAGAGCAGCCTCCGCCCAAGCGACAGAAAGGCGGCAAGCCGAACTGGTTGCCGGCCTTCTCCTACGAGCAGACCTCATCAGTCGGCTGGGCGAGAAAGCTCTCCCCTTATACCAACTCATGAAGAAGACCACTTTTTTCGAGTGGAACCATTAGGCGGACGAAGCATTCCACCAGTTGAAGAAGATGCTGACTACTCCACCCGTCCTGGTGGCTCCGACTCCCAAGGAACCTATGCTCCTGTACATCGCCGCCACCAGCCGAGTAGTCAGCACAGTCATTGTAGTAGAGCACAAGGAGGAAGGCAAGGCGCTACCTGTCCAGAGACCAGTATATTACCTGAGCGAGGTACTGTCGACCTCCAAGCAGAACTACCCCCACTACCAGAAGATGTGCTATGGCATGCACTTTGCTGCCAAGAAATTGAAGCCTTACTTTCAAGAACATCCCATCATGGTGGTCTGCACGGCTCCACTTGCCGAGATCATCGGTAGCCGTGATGCCTCTGGTCAAGTGGCCAAGTGGGCCATAGAGCTGGCTCCTTACACGATCTACTACCAGCCCCGCACTGCTATCAAATCACAAGCACTGGCCGACTTCCTCGTCGACTGGGCCGAGACCCAATACCTGCCTCCAGCACCTGACTCCACCCATTGGCGGATGCACTTCGATGGCTCCAAGATGCGCACCGGCTTGGGAGCCGGCGTCGTCCTCACCTCTCCCAAAGGCGACAAGCTCAAATATGCACTGCAAATCCATTTTGCCGCCTCCAACAACATGGCCGAGTATGAGGCGCTCATTCACGGGCTCCGGCTTGCCAAAGAACTTGGCATCCGCCGGATCTTGTGTTATGGCGACTCAGACTTAGTGGTCCAGCAGTCGTCTGGCGACTGGGACGCCAAAGACGCAAACATGGAAAGCTACCGTTTCGTCGTGCAGCAACTCAACGGGTATTTTGAAGGGTGCGAGTTCCTCCATGTGCCAAGAAACGACAACGACCAAGCAGACGCCTTGGCACGAATCGGCTCTACCCGCCAAGCAATACCGTCTGGCGTCGCCCTTCAACGCCTCCTCAAGCTGTCTATCAAGCCTTCACCAGAATCAGACTCCATCTTTGTGCCGGCTCCTCCCGAAGACGGCGGACCCGACTCCAGAGTTCCGGCAGTCGGAACGGGAACTTTGGCGGGTGACTCCAAAGCTGCCACAGTCGAGCCCGGCCCGGGGACTGCGGTGACGGACTTGAAGATTCCAGAACTCGGCCCAAGGAACGAGCCAGTCGTCCTGGGGACTTCATCAGCCCAACAAGCGGTTGTTGACTCCAGCTCGCCGCCTCCTAGCCCAGCCGCCCTCGTCCAAGTCACAGTTCTGATAGTCGATGAAATAGCAGCACCCTCATGGGCCCAGCCCATCCTCAAATTTCTGGTGAACAAAGAGCTACCAACTGATGAGACCTCAGCTCGGCAAGTACAACGCCAGGCAGCAGCCTATACCATAATCAACAGAGAGCTGGTCAGGCGCAGCATCACTGGTGTCTACCAGAGCTGCGTAGAGCCAGAGCAAGGCTAGGCGATCCTCAAAGACATCCATCAAGGCGAATGTGGCCACCATGCGGCTTCAAGAGCACTCGTCGCCAAAGCTTTTCGGCACGGTTTCTTTTGGCCGACTGCCTTGGAAGAGGCCAAGGAGTTGGTCCAAAAATGCAAAGGGTGCCAGAAGTTCAGCTCCAAGCCGCACCAGCCGGCTTCCGCGCTCAAGACCATCCCCATTGCTTGGCCTTTCGTTGTTTGGGGCCTAGACATGGTGGGACCATTCAAAACAGCACGAGGTGGTCCGACTCACCTACTTGTTGCAATGGACAAGTTCACCAAGTGGGTGGAAGTAAAGCCAATTAAGAAACTGAATGGTCCGACTGCCGTGACCTTCATCACCGATATCACAATTCGGTACGGCATACCACACAGCATCATCACCGACAACGGCACAAATTTTGCCAAAGGCGCCTTGGCCCGTTTCTGCGCAACATAGGGCATCCGACTGAACCTAGCGTCCGTCGCCCACCTGCAGTCAAACGACCAAGTGGAGCGAGCAAACGGCCTCATCCTATCCGGCATCAAGCCTCGGTTGATCGAGCCTCTGGAGCGCTCGGCTGGCTGCTGGCACGATGAGCTGCCAACCGTCCTCTGGAGTCTGCACACGACTCCAAACAAGTCAACCGGCTTCACGCCCTTCTTCCTCGTCTATGGTGCCGAAGTCGTCATCCCAACGAAAATAGAGTTCGACTCCCCACGAGTCACCATGTACACCGAGGAGGAAGCGGAAGAAGCACGACAAGACGGCGTCGATCTGCTAGAAGAGGGCCGGCTATTGGCACTCAGCCGGTCCAGCATCTACCAGCAGAGCCTACGTCGATACCACAACAGGAAGGTCAGGCCAAGATCTTTCCAAGAAGGCGACCTTGTACTCCGGCTGACCCAGCGAACAGCCGGCCAGCACAAGCTGTCTCCGCCTTGGGAAGGCCCTTTCATCATCAGCAAAGTACTAGGCAATGACTCCTACTACCTGATCGACACTCAGAAGCCCCGAGCACGCAAGAGGGACGACTCCGGCAAGGAGACAGAGCGGCCATGGAATGCAAATCTTCTCAAGAGATTTTACAATTGATGAAGTATGTACCATGCTACCCTTTGTATTAAAGTACCAAGACTTCGGGCCCCCGAGACGAGCTCGGGGACTGCCCTCTTTTGTCTATATGATAAAAATATGCCTACAAGTATGTTACTCTTTGTCATGCCGCTTGGCACCGGGCTCGACAAGTCGGCCCGGGGACTTGCCGCCTTGCACTATGAAATGCTTCCTGCAGCCGGACAAGTAGTGTGTAACATCTAAGCTGTCTTCTTTCAGAAGCCGCAGCTCGCAGAGAGACTGTACGGTGGGCAGAGGTAAGGTAGAATGGGTGATCGCACGAAAAATGGCTAGGGACTCAAAGCGTAAAACATAGCTCAAGACGGCTTCCAAGCCCTTCTCGCAAACTAACTCTCGGACAGTCGGATTGTCGTTTTCTATCCAACTTGCTCAAACAATCTTAAAATCGGCTAAGTACTTGCTTTCCCAAAGTAGCCTAGCACTTGATCCAGCAACAGTCTGCAGAGCGGCTGTCCGATTGGCAAGGCAGGCAAGTAGGAGAAAGTGGCAAAGGAAAACAGCCAAAAGAACAATGAGAAAGAAAAGATAGACATATATATATATAACACAAGCCCTTGGCCGAATTGTCAAGCAGAGGTTCAGAATACACCCCGCGGGTGGAATTGTGCGAATTAACAAGTTCTTCAAAAGACTGCTGAAGCAGATAAAACAAAAGACACAGCGGCAGCTTAGGAGGCGGCAGACGGAGTCGGGGGGTCGGAGGAGGCGCCAGTGTCAGTCGTTGGGGCGGTCGGCCGTCTAGTCTAGGCTTGATCGCCTCCGGCAGCAGTCGGATCGGTCGCACGCGGCTCGTTGCTGGAGGCGTGGTCGGGCTGAGGCTGGCCGTCTGCTCCGTCTTCTGGTGCCTCCGCCTCGCCCTCATCCTCCGCCTCGTCCTCCTCCTCGACGCTGGAGCCGATCACCTCCGCTAAGTCTTCGCCGTAGTCTGGGTTCATCCCAAACCACTCCGGCGGGACCCCTCGCCGTCTTCAGACCGCTCGGGGACGAAGATGCTCGTGTCGGTGTACTCGGCGATCGCCGCAGCACGCTTGACGAGGGTGTCTTTCGCAGCCGCCAGCTCCGGCTGGGCCTCCAACCAAAGCGTGGCCAACCGGTCTAGATCCAGCCCCAGGTACCACGCCTTGACGAACTCCAAGGCCCGGCGCGCTCCAGCCCGGGCCGAAGAGCCCTTCCAGGCCTCGAGGCGACTAGCCGCGACCTCCAACCAGTTGGCCATCAGGCTGGGGGTGCGCGGAGCCTGCATATCCGGCCAAAGGGCGGAGATCACCTGGGCGCCGACGCACTGAAGCCGGCGCAACATCCGGTGAGCTGGCCGGAGGCGAGCCTCGATACTCAAGATGTTCTCATCAAGAGTTCGGGGGGCATCGGCGGCGATCTCTGCACCCTCCGCCCTCTGACTTGCATGATCGGCCTCGATGGCTTGGATAGCGGCCTGAGACTGCCCAGGGAAGAAGTCTGCAAAAGACACGAAGAAACAAAAAAGCGAGTCAAAAACCAGGAGTCGGCACGACCTAGGTCGGCGGCTCAAAGAAAGAAAACAAAGAGACTCACCATCAACGATGTCTTCGATCTCGTGGAAGCCGGAGGACAGCATCGCCTCCTTGTCAGACCAGGAAGAGCGCTCACTCGCGAACTCGGCCAGGAGGGCGGCCTCCGTCTCCTCCGCCTCCCTCTGCGACTTCGCGAGCAGCCCCTTCTGCTCTGCCAACTGAGTTGTCAGCAGATCGCGCTCCGCGGCGAGCTTGCCGCACTCCTCCCCTTTGGCGAGAAGGGCGGAGTTGTCTTTGCTCAGCTGCTATTGAAGAGCAGCGTTGGCCCCTGAAGGAAAGAAAGAAAGACAGCAGTCATCAATAAAGTAGGTCGCCGGGGAGATCCAGCCCGACTGCTAAGCAGTCGGCCCGAATCTCAGGGACTACAGCCCGCGGGTGCGCTAGCGCGCCCCCACAAAGAAGAGAAAAAGAAGAAGGACTTACTTCGGCTCTTCGCCAAGTCGGCGGTCCGCTTGCCCAACTCTTCCACATTATGGTTGAAGGCGGTGACGCGGAGGTTGTGGTAGTCCTGCAACAAGCATTTCAGACAAAGTTAGTAACCAGAAGTTCATCAAATTGGAGTTCCGGACCGCCTGCTCAGAAGCCGACCCGAAACTCAGGGACTACACCCAGTGGGTGCGCTGGCGTGCCCCCACAGAGAGGAACAAGAAAAATAAAGGCCCAAAGAAAAGACATACCCGAACGGCCGCCCGCGACGCCAGGAACGCCTTGGTGCAGCTCTGGAGGGCGTCGCCCTCAGCGTGGAGCTTCGCCTGGACGTCCAGGAGCGCCCGGTTCAGTGGCCCTATGCCGCCTCCCCGCACCCACCCAACAGGTGCGGCGCTCGTCGCCTCGGCGTCTGGAGCCGCGGAGCTGGCGGTGCCGGCCTCCAGGGGGCGGGGTGCCGAAGTCGCCTTCTCCAGACGATGGCGCGCTGGCGAGCCGACCTGGAGGAGTAGCCTCGCCACGGCCTCTTCTTCGGTCGGCGGCACCGGAGGGTCCGCTGGCTGCTCGCCTCGCATGCCTTCAGACGGTGACGGAGGCGGCGGCGGAACGTTTGCACCCGTAGTAGAGGGCTCGCCGCCTTCCCTCTCCTCGACGAGGTTCTCCCCGCCGGCTCCTCCAGTCTGCCCCGTGAACTCCGGCGGCGGCGGCGCAGAGTTCAGCAGGGTAACAAGCAAGGCCGCCTAGCGGCGTGCGGCTTCCTCAGCCTGCTGCTTCACCGCGGCGACGGCTTCGGCCTCCGCTAGTTTTTTCTTGGCGGAGGCCTCCGCCCTGTCGGCCTCCGCCTTCTCCAGGCGGAGGGCTTCTTCTTCATTGCACTTCTCCTACGCATTCCGCTCCGTCGCCTCCCGGAGGTCGGCTGCAGGGTCTATCCGCCGAGTGGTGGAGGGCGTCCCCGCTGACCCCATGACGGAGGCGGCGGCGACCCGCTCAAGAGAGAGGGGAGCCCTGAAGAAAGAAGGGCGAGCAGAGACTCAGACAAAACACGAAGAAAGAATAAACTTTGAAGTCAGAATACTCACGCAGAGACCAACGGCGGCTTCTTCACTTCCTTACGGAAGCGGATGGCCTTCGCGGCTGCCTCGTCCCACCGGGTCGCCGCAGCCGAGCCCTTGGGCTTCTTCGGCCGGCTGCTAAACAAAGTCGTCGCAGCCTGGCGCTTCTTCCCGCCGCCTGGAGCGCCCGACACGGTAGAAGAGCCCGCGCCCGGCTGGCTGGCTCCTGGCCGATAGTGAGGGGCGACTCCTCCCTCGGCGTCATCTTCAGGCCAGTCGGCGAAGGTAGCCTAGGGCCTGAAGTCGCCTGTCGTCCCTCCACCTCCCCCAGATCGGGGTCGTCGACGTCGCTCTCCGCCCGATCGGCGGCGAACTAACGGGCCGGCCCTGAGGTGCCGGCTGGTGGGTGAAGAAGGGGATTCTAACCAAAAAGCAGACTGATTAGAACAAGACTCGGCAAGAAGAAGACAATCTAAAGAAAAGAAAGGCGACTCACCACGGGCGGGGGGTTGGCGCGGGAGTATGGCTCCTTGCCGAATCGCCAGTCCTCCGGGAGCCTGTTGTCCGAGAGGTAGTTCACCATCAGGGCCACCTCTTCGTGAGGCATGTCCTTGGTGCACATCCGACTCGGGTCGCGGCCCCCGCTCATCTGGCATATCAGGTGAGGGCGGCCTTGGAGTGGGAGAACTCGGCGCGAGACGAAGGCGGCCAGCAGGTCTGGGCCAGTCAGACCCTCCGACTGCGTCAGCACTCGGAGTCGCGTGATGGCGCCGGCTCCCGCAGGCGTCAGCGACCTGGCCCAGTACGACCAGTTGGGCAGTCTGCCAGCAGGCGGGCCAGCTTCGAAAGCCGGCAGATTAACCCAGTCGCCCCTCGTGGCGACGTTCCTGACATAGAAGTAGGACCGCTGCCACATCTTCACCGACTTCAGCAGCGAGATGGAGGGGAAGTGGTTGTTGGCTCATGTCCTTCGCACGGCGATGAAGGCGTCGCACTGAGCCAGCACGCCCGCGGCCTGGGTGCCGAGCTTGGAGAAGAAGAACTCCCCCCAGAGCTCGAGGATGGGGAGGACTCCAAGGAAGCCCTCGCACAGAGCCACGAAGGCGTACAGCAGCACCACTATGTTGGGGGTGAGGTGGTGCGGCTGGAGTCCGTAAAACTCCATGAACGACCGGAAGAAGCTGCTCGCCGGCAGCCCTAGCCTGCGCAGGCAGTGCGAGCAGAAGATGACCCGCTCGCCCTCCCGCGGGGCGGGGGAAATCTCCCCCTCCGGCGCGAGATGCACCTGCACGCGATCCTCGCCGGGAAGCTGACGGGTCCGGCGGAGGAACTCGATATGGTCTTCGTGGACCTCGGAGCCGTCCCAAGTGCCGGAGCGCACTGGGGGAGGCGCGGCTGCGGAGAAAGAGCTCATCGTGAAGCTGTCGCCGCGGCGTTCGCCGGAGCTTGGGCGTGCGGCAAGGCGAAGAAGAGAAGAGGAAGCAGGAGAGCGAGGAGCTGCGAGGAGGAAGAAGCGAGGGTAGTGGGAAGGAGGGGCGCGCGTGCCCCCCTCTTCCCCCTACTTTTAGTCCTATGGGCTGCGAAGCCGAGGGGGCGGATGTGGGGATTTACTGCGCCTGCAGCCCCACGACCCCCATGATCCACGTAAAGTTACTGCACGCAGTAACTTCACGGGAATCCCAACCGCTCGCCAGGGCCGCAGCGGATCCGCTCGGGCGCCGAGGCGCGGTAGTGGCGGGCCCCGCCTATGGGCTTGCCCCTCGCGCGCGTGGGATGGCAGAACAGCCTGGCCACGTGTCCTCGTGTGACAGGCCAGGAACGGGCGACGGCCTGGAAGCTTAGCTAGCACGCCACTTGAAATCCCGCCGCGACGTTCGAACTACTGAGCAAGTCAGAATTGAGTGAGTCCGAGTTGGGCGAGTCCGGCTCCTTCTAGTCAGCCCGGCGGAAGTCAATCAAGATCATGTGTTGCGCCCGGAAAGAGAAACTGCTGAGGCTTCTCGGCCGATCGTCCGTGGCGCCTCACCAGCTTCGGGGACTACAGTCGGAGTAATGGGCCATGGGTAGGCCAACCCGAGCCCCACGACCTTTCAAGACATCGGGGCAGGCTGCGCCCCTCAAGACGACAGGGCGAAGAGCCGCCTCCTGGGGAGTCTACGGCAAGGCGGTCGACTGCCCGCTCACGGCCGAGTCCTAGGGACGACTTCCAGAGAAGCCGGCTTTGGGGAGTCGGCCGGCGACTCCAACAAACCGTGACCTCATCGAGGGGGACGGGGCAGGGGCGTGGCTACAATGAAGCCCACTCCCCGCCCCTTACCAAGGGCAGGCATGGCTACAGCACGCCGTACTTGGGGAAGATCTCCCCGCGGTGTGGCACTGTTGCCCAGTCGGCCCTGACATCAGCACCACTATACTTGGTCCTGCGCCCACGACGGCTTGTCTGTACGGCCTGGAGGCAGTAGGGCCCACAGCCAGTGAGACATCGGGAGACGGCGGGAGCACCGCCAGTCGGACCCAACGGGAGTCGGCCCGGGGGATTCGGCCGAGCCCTCCCCCGGGCCCACGCGCCATTAATCAAGAAGAGATGGGGTGTGGCCACAGTGATCGCCCACCAGGCTGCGGGGCTGTTGCCACGACCCCATGACCAAGCTTGCATCATCAGGAACACAGCTACAGTAATCAGTAGCCGGCAAGACCCGCCCGCGGCGGACGCGGCCTTTCGGCTCCGTACCAGACCAGTCGGCGGGGCCCACCAGTCGGCCGGCCCCAGCAGTCGGTGGAGAAGTCGGAGGTTGGAGACACTGACGGCTGGGCCCGCACCCAGTCACATTACCATTGTACCCCTGGGGGGGTAGGCCTATATAAACCCCCCAGGGCACCCATGCAAAGGGTCGGATCCAAGTAGTTCTATACCTCACCAGATAGAGGGATAGAGCTAGCCTTGCCCTCTCCTACTACCATACACAGCTCAAGGAGCAACCGTGTAAACACTTGACCATAGTGATCATGCGGAGACCCCGTAGAGCAGCAGTAGGGCTATTATCTCCCCAGAGAGCCCCGAAGCTGGGTAAAATTCGCCGGCGTGCATGTCTTTGCCTCATCCTTTTTCCAGGCACCGGCGACGTTCTACTCGCCCCCACCATGATAAGCCACCCGTTGGGATATGTCGCACCAAACCCCCGACACTACCCGAGATCCGCTGGTTTTGACACCGACAAGTGACGTGCCCCGACACATGAAGATGACTATTGATATGTCTCCATCATATCTACTTTTCCAAACACTTTTGCCCTTGTTTTCGACTCTAACTTGCATGATTTGAATGGAGATAAAAGTTCTCGGAATGACCTGAAAATCAACAAAGAATTATTTTGGAATGTATAAAAAATACTGGAATGAAGATCCACGTTAGGGGGGCCACCACCAGTCCACGAGGGTGGGGGCGCGCCCTACCCCCCTAAGCGCGTGCCCCTGCCTCGTGCCCTCCCTGACGCTCCACCGACCTCAACCCTGACTCCATATATTCACTTTCGGGGAGAAAAAACCAGGGAGAAGGATTCATCGCGTTTTATGATACGGAGCCGCCGCCAAGCCCTAAACTCTCTCGGGAGGGCTGATCTGGATCATGTTCGGGGCTCCGAAGAGGGGAATCCGTCACCATCATCATCATCAACCATCCTCCATCACCAATTTCATGATGCTCACCGCCATACATGAGTAATTCCATCGTAGGTGTCGGTGTCAAAACCGGCGGATCTCAGGTAGGGGGTCCCGAACTGTGCGTCTAAGGCGGATGGTAACAAGAGGCAGGGGACACGATGTTTTACCCAGGTTCGGGCCCTCTTGATGGAGGTAAAACCCTACGTCCTGCTTGATTATTCTTGCTAATATGAGTAGTACAAGACTTGATCTACCATGAGATCGGAGAGGCTAAACCCTAGAAGCTAGCCTATGGTATGATTGTATGTTGTCCTGCGGACTAAAACCCTCCGGTTTATATAGACACCGGAGGAGGCTAGGGTTACACAAGGTTGGTTACAAAGGAGGAGGTATGCATATCCGTATTGCCTAGCTTGCCTCCCACGCCAAGCAGAGTCCCATCCGGACACGAGACGAAGTCTTCAATCTCGTATCTTCATAGTCCAACAGTCCGGCCAAAGGATATAGTCCGGCCGTCCGGAGACCCCCTAATCCAGGACTCCCTCAGTAGCCCCTGAACTAGGCTTCAATGACGATGAGTCCAGCGTGCAGTGTTGTCTTCGGCATTGCAAGGCGGGTTCCTCCTCCGAATACACCACAAAAGAGTTCGAATACAAGGATAGTGTCTGACCCTGCAAAATAAGTTCCACATACCACCGTAGAGAGAATAATATTTCCACAAATCTAATTTGCCGACACGTTTTGGCAGCATGACATCACGCCATGGCCCAGTAATTATTTGAACTATTTTTCTTTAACCAGCCCCGCACATAACGCGAGGAGGTTTCTTGACACGTCTTGTCAAAGAAGAGATCATGTTCCCCTTATTACGGGATTCTCATCAATACGGGCGTGGGTAACCCAACCGCGCCACCAATTACGGCGCTTGGGGGATAAGCGAGTTTTACCAGGCTAGTGGGGGGCGCATAGCTTTGTCCGCCCTTATAAAGGGATAAGGCCTCACCTTTTTCTACCCACGCCTTCTTCCTCCTTGCCCATCCATTCTCGCGCACTCGAGCTCCAACGCCCAAGTCCACATCCTTCTCCTCAACTCTCTCCAAACATGTCCGGAGCGGGAGGCAAGTGGATGGCCTCCTCCATCATGGAGGGACACATCAAAAAGCTACGTGGAGCCGGATACTTAGCCGCGGATATCGCGCACCGGCTGCCAGCCGCGGGGCAGGTCGTCCCTACCCCGAAACCTCACGAAAGGGTGGTTTTCCTCCTCCACTTCGTCCGCGGACTGGGGTTTCCGCTCCATCCATTCGTCCGCGTTCTCATGTTCTATTATGGGATGGACTTTCATGATCTGGCCCCGAATTTCATCCTCAACATCTCGGCGTTCATCGTTGTGTGCGAGGCTTTCCTCCACATCTGGCACCACTTCGGCCTGTGGCTGAAGACCTTCAATATCAAGCCGAAGGTGGTGGGTGGCCAACAAGCAGAATGCGGCGGAGCCATGGTGGGCAAAATGCCCAACGTTATATGGCTCGAGGGCTCCTTCGTGGAGACCATAAAGTGGTGGCAATCGGGGTGGTTCTACATCACCGAGCCGCGTGACACTAACTAGGTGGCGGCCCTCGAGTTTCGATCCGGAATCCCAACGCGGCTCAATTCCTGGAAGGAGAAGGGCCTGTCCTGGGGTTCATCGGTGGAGCTGGACGGACTCCAGAAGTGTATCCGGAACATGATAAGCAAGAAACTTAAGCTTGTCAACATAGTCCAGGTCATGCTCTTCCGCCGGATCCTCCGTGTCAACAACGGGATTTTAACTTATGGGAGTTCGACCCAGCCCAGCACCAGAATCTACACGAGCTCTTCGACACGATGCATAAGGACGTCTGGAGGGTGCTGTTCAAGGGCGCCGAGGTCCCTCCTTCTCTTACCAAGGACTGCGGGCTAAGCGCGAAGCACCCTGCGAATTCGGTAAGTTCGGTACATCTGGTAGGATATTTATTTCCCATAGCTTAACCATGTGCGGGGTCTGAGCTCCCATGCCTTTGACAGGACTGGGTGGAGATATCAGAGCAGATTAATTGTTCGGCCCCTCTGCTCGAAGACCCTGCGAATGCTCTCCAGATGGAGATGCAGACTTCGGCTCCTTATGAGGTGCCAGAGAAGACCAAGAAGAAGGCCAAGGGAACCCGAAAGAGTTCCCGGCGCCAGGTGGTATCGGACTCATTGTCCGATAACACCGAGAAGCACTCCTCCCGTGAAAACGAGGAGAAGGAAGATGAAGATTCTCCCCTCCCGCCGGGGGAGACAATAAAAGGAAGGCCGCCCCAACCGGGGAGGCCGAAGGGTCCGAGAAGGGAAGGACTCTTCTTCCGGAGTGCTCCACCACTGCCGCCAGCGGCGAATACGAATGGCTGCTCAGGGCCAAGCCCCTGGCGAAGTTGTAAGTATTTAGATACCAGAGTAACTCATAGCGTACCTCTGTCGCACTGCTTCTCCTAACGTCGAATATGGTTATGCAGTCCGCCCCAAGCCCGTATCGATGTATCATCGTCACACGGTTCCTTGGACTCGTCGGACATGAATAGTGATACACTTCCAACCACTTCCTCTCCTTTCCCTACGGATAATGCCGAGGTATTGTCTCAAGGGGCACCGAGCCGGGGGGAGACAGTCCCGGAGGCGCCTCAAGGCGACCTTTCGAACTCCAGGAGCAAAGGGAGCAAGGCTCCCGGGGCTCCAAGTTCGGCTCTTAGCCGAACACCGCGCCGGAACCCCCAGTGGTTCCGGACTCGGGTAGGCGGCCCCCTTCCAAAAGGGGCAAGCCGCCCGTGCCGGTGACCTCTGTCCATCCAGAGGCACCGGACAACCTGCTGGGAGCACTTCGTGGCGCTTCCATCGATGAAGAGCACCGCACTATTATGAGTGCGGTGATCAAGAAGGTTCAGTCCGCCAAGAGCGGACTGACTGAAGCATGTGCCAGCCTTCTAACAGGCTTTGAGGTAAGTATTTAAAATATAGGAAAAATATTACCGCATAGAGAGTAGCCCCTGATGCTCTGTTTGGTGTTCACAAAGAAAAGCCGAATAGAGGATCAAATAATATCTGCAGGAGTCTAATATAAGTATGTCTGTATGCATATGCAGGCTTCGCTGCTGACCTCTGCCACACTGACTGCGGAGGTCGCCACACTGAAGCAGGACCTCGAGGGGGCCAAGAAAGAGCTCGGCCTTGCCAAGAGGCAGCTCGAGGAACACAAAGGTAAGTAATACCTTGTCTATATATAAAAGAAAATGTGGTTGCGAATGACAGGATCATCATGAATGTACCAGGGGCCATGACCGAAGTGGCGACCTTGAAGAAAGCGTTGTCCGAGGCCGAAAACAAAGCGGCCAAGGAGCGCACCAAGCGGGAAAAGCAAGATGCACGGGTGGGCGAGGTGCAGCAAGAGCTCCAGGCTCTCGTGAAGAAGCACGAGGCTTTAGAGCTTGACTCGAAGACGCGAGAGTCCGAGCTTGCCGCGGCCCTCGAGAGCACAAAGAATGCCAAGGCTGAAGCCCAAAAGGCTCTCCAGGAGATTGAGGCGATGAGGAAGATAGCGGCGAGTAAGGCATTCAATATGCAAAGCAAGCATGTGAAAGTAAATTACTTGTTACTTACCCGAGTCCGTAGCTCTCTAGGAGCATTCGCAAATTTGCCCTACAACGTGTCGGATGCCACGAAATATTACTAGGCCGAGGAGGGAAGCTCGACGGAGAAGTTGTTCTGGTCTCAGTATACTGGGACCGAACACCCGATGCCTATGAGCGACCAGCTGAAGCAACTGGTCGAGCTGCACAAGGCGGCCGAACAGGCCATGAAGGGCTTTACAGTCCGGATGTGGCCTGGCGACTCCCTTCCCAGCAGCTACTTCATCCTGGTGAGGCGGCTTGTGGATGCCTGCCCACGGTTGGAAGTCATCAAGCGGTCCGTCTGTATCGAAGGTGCCCGCCGGGGCTTTTGCCCGTGCAAAGGTGCACTGTGCCAAGATGGACGCCGAGAAGCTAGTGAAGGAGGGGCCGCCGCAGGGCAAGGTGCATCGCCACCCCGAGATGTATTATGAGGGTGTCCTAAAGGGTGCTCGTCTTGTGGCGGACGAGTGTGCGAAGGATGTAATGTTTGAATGAACTTGCTCGTGTGATCCTGTATTACGAAAACTTGTTCATATGCACTATGCAACGCTTGTATGAATTTAAAATATTACCTTATGTGCGGCTGTTTATCAAATCTGAGAGATGGCCAGTCGTCGGCTTCTGCCCCCATGCCACGAGTGCTGGGGTGTTCGGGATAAATCTGAGCACTCTTTTTCCCATTGTTGGGTCCTTCGAGGGAGGTGCTCAGCACAACGAACAAGGCAATTGGGCTATAATGCTTTATCAATCTCACTTAGCCATAGAATTCTACAATTTTAAATTTTGGCGAAGCCCCTAGTATTCGGAAGGCCAAATTCGGGGCGCTATACACGCCTGTCACACCCTAGCTAGTCATGCATTAGAGTGTTGCATCATGTTTACTCTTTCATCAGAAACTTGAAATGGGGATCTGTGAAACCCTCAGAATCATTTTGAAAATGACCCAAATAAAAATTTCTCCAAAAGGGTCCAAGAAAATGCTCATGTTGCTCTCTGAAAATATTGGACAGAGATAAAAATCAAACCAATATTTTTAGTGGCTCATGGACATTTATTTTGGGCATTTGGAATTAATGCATAAATATTTGCATTGGAAATATATTTCTATATATATTAATATATGTCCAAATATTATGCCAATTATAAAGGAGCTCTGGAATAATATATCTAGCCCTTGCAAAAATTGGCATAAGTTAAATAAATGATTTAATATATTATTTAAATCAAAACAAATGTCAGAAATTAGAAAACAGAAAAAAAATAAAAGGGAGAAGCTTACCTGGGCTCCTCCCTGTGCAGCCCATCCAGCTGGCCGGCCCAGCCAGCAGGCGGCCCAGCCCGTCTCCCTCCTTTGTCGTCTTCGACCCGACAGAGGGAGGGGAGTGTGGCCGGCGCGCGCGCGCGCCACCGCGCCACGCCACCTCTCTCCCTGCCTGCCTGCCCTCCCCTCCTCGCCTCGATGCCCCTGGACGATGCCACGCCTCCCCCCTGCTCTCTCTCACTCTCCCTCGGCTCCTCCCTCCTCTCCCTCGCTCTCTCTCTCACACGGCCGAACACCACCGTCGCCGCCGTTCGCCATAGCAGCCGTCTCCGGCCACCCCTCGCTCCCCCGACTAGCTTAGCGGCTCCGCCTCGACCTCCTCTTCCTCCCCACCGCTCCACGGGTCTCCGGAAGCCCTGCATCGCCGCCACGTCGCCGTTCCCCTCCTCGGGCTCCGACCACCGTCGCCGTCGATTCGCCGTCTCCAGCGCGTCTCCGAGCCCGCTTCGATGCCCACTGCAACCGCGGTGAGCCCCCGAGTCGTTTCCCCCTTCTCTCCTGGTCTCTTTCGACCTCTAGGCCTTAGCCCCACCTTGGCCGAGAGCTCCACGCCGCCGGCGATGTCGCCGTCGTGGCCACGGTCACCGTAGCGCCCAACCGAGCACACTATCGTGCTCCACGCCTCACTAGGAGCACGCAGCACGCACCAACGCCTCCCCAAACACCCTGCAACGCCGACTCCGACCGCACCCGAACTCCGGCGGCCGCAGCCGAGCTCGCCGCCGTTGACTCCGGCCACCCCAGGCCCAGCCACGGCCACCGTTCGAGGCACGGGAGCAAGAGCTCTCCAACGAGCCCAAGAACGGCCTCGCCCGTGCCCTGTAGCGCGATCCCGCATCGCGCCACCGTCTCGGGCCTCGCCGGCGTCGTGTCGCCAGTGGGTTTGACCCACTTTGACCACGGCAGGACCCCCCTGAGTCCCTGACAGGTGGGCCCAGCCCTGTAGCTAATTAGGATTAGCGCTAACCACTGTTAGTTAACCCCCTGACACTGACCAGTGGGCCCCAGCGCCACTAATCCCTAATTAAGATTAATTTAAACCTGTTAAACCCCCCCTGTCACTGACGTGTGGCCCCCACACGTCAGGTTTGACCCCAGACAGCCGCAGTTGACCACTGACGTCATGCCAACGTCATGCTGGCGCAATAATTATATTTCTGGATTTAAATTAAATCAGGAAATTCCAGAATATTATTTAAACTTCAAAAATTCATAACTTTTATTCTGTAACTCCAAATTGGACAAATTATATATGAAAAATGATCAGAAAAATCCAATCTATCCATCTGTACTATTTTCATGCATGATCAAACAAGTTAAATTGATTTTTCAAGCAGAACAAGGAAAAGCACTTTAAAAGGCCATATTTGAATTTGAAATTTGAATCCTTGATTCAAATTTGTTCAAACCCTGCTGGTTTTAGTTGCATTAGCCCAACACACTCATATTGCCATGTTTCATGCATGCATCATATTGTTGCATATTGTTTGGTGATGGTTGTGTGTCGGTGTCCTTTGCGACAGGTTCTGCCTCCGAGGAGTACCGTGATTACCCTAACAAAGAACCGTATCAGTGCATCGAACCATCAGGCAAGCAACCAACCATTTGATCATATCAATACAATCCCATGTTCTCGCTCCTGCTCTCTTTTACTGCATTAAGACAACGTGATTCAAACTGCTGTGTGCTACGGTAGTTGAACCCATTTCCTCTGCATGACCTGTCATTGCCACAGTAACTAGATGAAACCCACTAGCATGTGTAGGAGTTGATTGAGCCCTATGTATGTGTTGTTCCTACCTTGCTATGCCTGCTATGCTTAGAGTCGTGTCAGGTCTGGTTCATCGGGGTGATGGGCTAGAGTGAAATGATTACGTCGGTAATGAGAGTGGTGTGGTGAACACGATTTGGTAAAGGTATCGATGAGAGGCCATGTAGGAGTACATGGTGGGTTGTTTCATTGAAGCCGACCTTAAGCACTGAGATCTGTATGTGTGATTTAAGAATCAGCTACTACCATGCATTGGGCCCGAAACCAATGGACCCTCTCGGCTTCTTATTCACCCTAGTTCTCCGTCCAGGAGTTGCAAGTAGTTTCTGGTGTTTGTAGCCTATTGGAGGCCGTGGACAGCGCTGACCGTAGGGGTGGGCTGTGATGCGGTAGGTACGTGGCACGGTGTACCGAATACCCGTTAGGTATCTCGGGAACCCTGTTCACATCGTTCGGGGCCGTATGGGAAACCTCGGCCGGACTCCCTGCGGATGGAACCTGGATAGGCGATAAACCTGGACTGGAGGCTTAGGTGATTAGGTAGGTCGTGGCCGACACCCACGTTGGGCTTCCGCTTGAAGGTTGCCGAGTACATGTCGTGTAAACGACGGTAAGTGGTGGGAGCGTGTATGAAGGAGTACACCCCTGCAGGGTTAACATGATCTATTCGAATAGCCGCGTCCGCGGTAAAGGACTACTTGGTTACCTATACAGTTCATAGACAAGTAAATGGAAACTGTTTAAAAGCCTCAAGATAAGTGTGAGTGCCGAGGATGGCTCTTCCATAGGAAGACGGAGGTGGATCCTCGGTAGTGTATTGAAGTGATGAGTAGTGGACTCGTGTGCGCAAAACCATTTCAAGTTGGAGTATCGTAGGATAGTCTAGCCAAGAGTCAAAGCTGGCTTGCTGCAATAACTCCACCAACCCTTCTTGATAATATGCATGTATGTAGGATCTGATGTAAGTCTTGCTGAGTACCTTTGTACTCATGTTGCTATAATCTACATTTTTACAGAAGACGCTGCAACCCCTTCTGATGGGTTCTATGTAGACGTTGACATCAACGAGTAGGCTAAAGACCCAGGTGGTGACCCTGAGCTTGTGAAGGACCTTGTAGTATAGCTAGGCTTTCCAAGCCTCTTTTATTTTACTAGTTGTCTGTACTCAGACAAGTTACTTCCGCTGCTGGTTTGTATGACTGTATGACTTGTATGTTGGGTCGTGAGACCCGTACCTTTGTGTATGTTATGTATGGCTCCCCAAGCCTTAAATAAAGTACTTGTGTCGTAGAGTCATGTTGTGATGCTTCGTTGTATTTGCACATATCGAGCATATTGTGTGTATGATTGAAATGCCTGGTATGTGTGGGATCTGACTACCTAGTTGTTTATCTTTAGTAGCCTCTCTTACCGGGAAATGTCTCCTAGTGTTACCGCTGAGCCATGGTAGCTTGCTACTGCTCTGGAACACTTAGGCTGGCCGGCATGTGTCCTTCTTCGTTCCTGTGTCTGTCCCTTCGGGGAAATGTCACGCTTTGAGTACCGGAGTCCTGTTAGCCCGCTACAGCCCGGTTTACCGGAGTCCTGCTAGCCCAGTGCTACAGCCCGGACCCACTTGCTGATGACCGACACGTTCGGAGCTGGGTCATGGATGCCTGTCCCTGTAAGTCTGTGCCACTTTGGGTTTACGACTAGTCATGTCAGCCCGGGCTCTTTATCATATGGATGCTAGCGACACTATCATATACGTGAGCCGAAAGGCGCAAACGGTCCCGGGCAAAGGTAAGGCGACACCCGTGGGGATACCGTGCGTGAGGCCGCAAAGTGATATGAGGTGTTACCGGCTAGATCGATGTGACATCGAGTCGGGGTCCTGACAGCGTTGGCATCAGAGCCGGACTGCCTGTAGGTTCTCCAAGCCAAACTGGTCGATGTTGAGTCTAGAAATTCTTTAGTTATATGTAGGGGAATTGTTTGTGGGTTGGAACGTAAGGCTCTTTTTACTCCTTATCTTATGACATTCTGATCTGAGTCAGTCCATTCTTCCACCGGGGGTTAAGGAATTAGGACCTATTCTCTCTATCAGGATCACGTGTTACTAATCATTAGTACCTTATAAGTTTGATGGATACAAGCCTAGTTCAGTTCTACTACCACATTATGTTGTTAGAATGGATTCAAAACTTTGATATGATGATGTTGAGTGTGTGCGAAATCCTTTGTCAAATGTCTCAAAATCCTTCTTGAGCATTTACAGCTGTTATGCTGCCGAAATTTTGCTAGAAATTCTAATGCCCTTGCATTATGATTGTGCTTTCAGATGGCCACTCGCGACCTCAATCAAGTGGTTCGCCTGACTCGATGCCTAGATGTACCCGGCCATACTGCCAAGTTGGTCAGGGTAATGACTGAGGCTGGATACCGTTGGTATCCTAAGTACACGGTCGAAGAGCAATTCCGAGACTTTAATCAAAGCCAGTATCTCTGCACTGTCAGGATATTTCCATCTTATCCTGGATCCACCGAGCCTCTTCACTGCTCCTATGGACTCGGGGTTACTATTGAGATGGCTGTGCAGGACGCCGCCTACTCTATGATGACCATTATGCGAGTCAGATCTGGTTTATTTCGGGACTCTGATTTCCGGTATATGCCAGGATCACTTCCGGGAGCACAAGGGTATCTCCAGGCTATCTATGCTGACCCCACTCAGGAGGACTCACGGACCCGCACCACTGCTGAGATGCTCAAGGATAAGGACCATGAAAATCGGGCCTTAAGGTTAGAGCTCTTCAATACCCGTGCTGACCACTGGGCCACTTTGACTCGGTTCGCACCGGCGGTGCAAGCTGGATATTCGGATATGCGCGATCTCTATCCTGTGAGATCTGCTCTGCCGGACGTGATGGTTTGGCGTGATGTAGGAGGCATCACCCCACCTCGCGGTCCCCGCAGGCCACCGTCTGTTGGTCCAAGGCCTCATCCTAGCCCCTATGGTCCACAAGCTCCGCGAGATCGTCTGTTTCCGGATGATCATGTTGAGCTTCCAGGCTATGGAGGTGATTTCTATGAGGACTACTACGGATCGGTCTGAGTTAGTGGTAGTATCACTAGTTCGCACTAGCTGTGTCCTCTATCGTCCCGCGTGACTCGTGGGATATGACCTAGTTTGTACTCTTTCCGGAGGTGTAGAAAAATAATGTATAGGAGCTTGGAATGCCTCCGATGAGATGTAATCCTCTTTTCACCGTAATAGTACTTTGTTTCGTCTTGTACTAAACCCTGTATGGTGTGTATGACGATGGAATAAAGAAGCAGTTTCTGTATCTACCATGTCATACGGATGATCATCTTGCATTTCGAGTTATTCCTTACATTCTGTATCCTATGTCGGAATTTTATCATTCTGACTAAATCATTGTCTTGTTTACCTAGGATGGTCAACACGCGCGCTAACCCTGCTTCTCAAGAGCAGGCCGAAGGCAGTGAAGGCAGGAATGAAAATCTGCCTCATCCTCCTTCACTAGCCGAGGTTATGATGGAAGCTGAGAGAAACAAGCGGGAGACCAACCGTTTGTTGGAGCGTATTGAACAGAACACGGCACACCATCAGAGGACTAACGTGGTGTCACTCAGTGATTTTATCAAATTACATCCACCCACGTTCCACCACTCCGTCGAGCCTCTCGAAGCTGATGACTGGCTTCGCAGTATCTCTCATAAACTGCGTTCCGCACTGGTAGCGGAGGCTGACAAGGTCACCTTTGCTGCATATCATCTTGAAGGCCCCGCCAGTCTATGGTGGGAAAATTATGGAGCTATGCGCCCAGCGGGCCATGTCACTACTTGGGCTGAGTTCAGCGAGGCTTTCCGTGAGCATCATATTCCGGAGGGTCTCATGGACCGTAAACGTGAAGAATTTTGCAGTTTCACCCAAGGCCGACTTTCTGTGGATGTTTACAGCAGGGAGTTTGGTAATCTCGCACGATATGCAACTGAGGAAGTGTCTACCGATGCCAAGAAGCAAGCAAGGTTCCGTAAGGGCCTTAGTCCTGAGCTTCGCCGCGACCTCCGTCTGCATGAGTGCACATCCTTCCAGAAACTTGTCAACAAAGCCATCAGTGCTGAAACTGGTCAGACTGACTATGACGCAACACGCAAGCATGGCCGTGATATGGGTTCCTCATCCGGTGCTGGTCCTCAGAAGCGCCGCGTGTGGGTACCCAACACTGCCCTGCCACCCAGGTTCACACCGAGGCCATCCTTCCAGGCGCCTCGCCCCGTTCAACAGTCTGCACCGGCCAAGCCCTATGGGGGTCCAACTAACAATGCTCCTCCACGTACCAGTTCCGTGACTTGTTTCAAGTGCGGGGAATCTGGTCACTATATGCGTGAGTGTCCCCAGACCAACCCCAACCAGTCTGCTAAAGCTGTTGACCATGGCAAGCCGACAGGAAAAGTATTCCACGCCAAGCCGGTCACCGCTACACGTGGCCATGTCAACTGTATCTCTGCCGAAGAAGCTCAAGAGGATCCCAACGTCGTTCTCGGTACGCTTCTTGTTAATTGCCACCCGGCATCTGTTCTTTTCGATACAGGAGCCTCTCATTCTTTTATATCTGAAAACTATGCTCGCTTGCATAACGTCGCATTCGGTGATATGCCAACCTCTATGGTAATTCAAACTCCGGGATCCAAATGGCAAACTTCTAGAGTAAGCCATGGAAATGAAATCCAAGTCGACAGACTTGTTTTCCTTGCCTCTTTGATAGCCCTTAAATTTTCAGATATTAATATCATTTTGGGTATGGACTGGATGTCAGCTCATCATGCCCAAATCGATTGCTTCTCTAGGACTGTTCAACTCACCCATCCTTCGGGAAAGATAGTCAATGTCTTGACCCGAATAGCCAAGCGACAATTATATTCTCTTAACGCCAGCCCTTTGCCAGACCTAGAGGACGTTCCGGTAGTCCGTGACTTCCCGGATGTTTTTCCAGAAGAATTGCCAGGTGTTCCACCTGACAGGGATGTTGAGTTCGTAATAGACCTCATTCCAGGAACTGTTCCGATTGCTAGAAGACCTTATAAGATGGCACCACTAGAACTAGCCGAGCTTAAGAAACAACTCGATGAGTCCTTGAAAAAGGGTTTCATCCGACCTAGCTCTTCTCCGTGGGCTTGCCCCGTCCTATTCGTCAAGAAGAAGGATGGTACGGACCGGATGGTTGTAGATTACCGACCTGTCAATTTGGTCACAATCAAGAACAAATATCCGCTTCCCAGGATCAACGACCTGTACGATCAGCTCGCTGGATCCTCAGTCTTCTCCAAGATGGATTTGAGGTTGGGCTACCATCAAATAAAAATCAGAAACGGGGACATCCCTAAAACGGCCTTTGTTACTCGTTACGGCCAATACGAGTACACCGTCATGTCCTTCGGTTTAACCAACGCTCCAGCCACCTTTTCTCGGTTAATGAACTCAATCTTCATGGAGTATTTGGATAAATTCGTCGTAGTTTATCTCGATGATATACTCATCTACTCCAAGAACGAGGAAGAACATGCCGAACATCTAAGGCTAGTGTTGAAGAAACTTCGAGAGCATCACCTTTATGCCAAATTTTCTAAATGTGAATTCTGGTTGCCAGAAGTGACCTATCTGGGTCATGTAATATCTGGTAAAGGTATTGCTGTTAACCCCGAGCGAGTTCAAGCCGTCCTTAATTGGACTCCACCTGAATCGGTCAAGCAAGTTCGGAGTTTTCTAGGCTTAGCGAGCTATTGTCGTCGCTTTGTCGAGAACTTCTCCAAGGTTGCCAAACCTCTAACCGAACTCCTCAAGAAAGATAAGAAGTTCGAGTGGACTCCACAATGTGAGCACAGCTTTCAGGAACTGAAAAGACGCCTGACCTCTGCTCCCGTACTGGTACCGCCAGACTTCTCCAAGGATTTTGTTATCTACTGCGACGCCTCGCGACAAGGACTAGGTTGCATTCTCATGCAAGATCGACACGTAATTGCCTACGCTTCACGGCAATTGCACCCACATGAGGAGAATTATCCTACTCATGATCTAGAGCTTGCAGCTGTAGTCTATGCACTTAAAACCTGGCGACATTACCTCCTCGGTAATCGTTGCGAAATATTCACTGATCACCAAAGTTTGAAGTACATCTTCACCCAACCGGATCTGAACCTCAGGCAAAGACGTTGGGTTGAGTTGATCACAGACTTCGACTTAGGGATAACCTACACCCCAGGGAAAGCCAACGTCATGGCTGATGCGCTAAGTCGTAAATCTTATTGTAACAACCTGATGTTACAACAAAGTCAACCGCTTCTCCATGAGGAATTTCGGAAGCTTAACCTTCACATTGTTCCTCAAGGTTTTCTTTCCACCTTGGTGGCAAAACCTACCCTTCCGGATCAGATTATCAAGGCACAGAAGGTAGATCCGGGAATCTCCCGCATCAAGAGAAACATTCAGAAAGGAATTGCGAATTGCTTCTCCATTAATGATCAAGGGGTCGTATACTTCGGGAATCGACTAGTGGTTCCCAAAGTGCGAAACCTGAGGCGTTTGATCCTTAAGGAAGCTCATGAATCTCCTCTCACCATTCATCCCGGTAGTACTAAGATGTATCAGGACCTACGCCAGAGGTTCTGGTGGACTAGGATGAAGAGAGAAATTGCTCAGTATATTGCTAATTGCGACGTTTGTCGTCGTGTAAAAGCAGAGCATCAACGGCCTGCTGGCACCCTTCAACCCTTAGCTATTCCTGAATGGAAATGGGATAAAATTGGTATGGATTTCCTTACCGGTTTTCCCAGGACCAAGAGAGGGAATAATGCTATTTTCGTCGTGGTCGATCGTCTTTCCAAAGTAGCCCATTTCCTACCTGTTCGTGAGAGTATAACCGCTAGTCAGCTGGCAGACTTATACATCTCCCGAATAGTGTCTCTCCATGGTGTTCCTTTGGAAATTAACTCGGATCGAGGAAGTCTTTTCACCTCTCGATTTTGGGAAAGTTTCCAAAATGCTATGGGAACCCGTCTCTCCTTTAGCACCGCCTTCCACCCTCAGTCGAGTGGTCAAGTGGAACGCGTCAACCAGATTCTAGAAGACATGCTTCGAGCCTCTGTTATCTCATTCGGAATGGACTGGGAGAAGTGCCTTCCATTTGCCGAATTTTCTTACAACAACAGCTATCAATCTAGCTTGGGTAAAGCCCCTTTTGAAGTTCTCTATGGACGACGGTGTCGAACACCCCTTAACTGGTCAGAGACCGGGGAAAGACAATTCTTTGGCCCGGATATGATTCAGGAAGCAGAAGAACAAGTTCGCATCGTTCGTGAAAAGTTGAAAACAGCCCAATCTCGTCAAAAGAGTCAATATGACCGAAAACATAAGGCTATGACTTTCGAGGTTGACGAGAAGGCTTATCTTCGGGTCACCCCTCTGAAGGGAACCCATCGTTTTGGTATCAAAGGCAAATTGGCTCCTCGTTACATTGGACCTTTTCGCATTCTCGCCAAACGAGGAGAAGTTGCCTACCAGCTGGAACTACCTCCGCATCTCTCCAGGGTCCACGATGTCTTCCACGTTTCTCAACTCAGGCGTTGCTTCTCGGATCCTATCCGTGAAGTGGACCACGAAACGCTTGATCTCCAAGATAATCTTACCTATCGAGAGTACCCCGTTCGTATCCTCGATCAGGCCGAACGTATCACCCGACGTCAGAACATCAAGTTCCTCAAAGTACAATGGTCGCACCATTCTGAGGATGAAGCAACTTGGGAAAGGGAGGATCGTCTTCGACTCGAGTACCCCGCCTTCTTCCCAGAAGAACCCAAATCTCGGGGCGAGATTCTTTTGAGTGGGGGTGAGTTGTGACACCCTAGCTAGTCATGCATTAGAGTGTTGCGTCATGTTTACTCTTTCATCAGAAACTTGAAATGGGGATCTTGAAACCCTCAGAATCATTTTGAAAATGACCCAAATAAAAATTTCTTCAAAAGGGTCCAAGAAAATGCTCATGTTGCTCTCTGAAAATATTGGACAGAGATAAAAATCAAACCAATATTTTTAGTGGCTCATGGACATTTATTTTGGGCATTTGGAATTAATGCATAAATATTTGCATTGGAAATATATTTCTATATATATTAATATATGTCCAAATATTATGCCAATTATAAAGGAGCTCTGGAATAATATATCTAGCCCCTGCAAAAATTGGCATAAGTTAAATAAATGATTTAATATATTATTTAAACCAAAACAAATGTCAGAAATTAGAAAACAGAAAAAAAATAAAAGGGAGAAGCTTACCTGGGCTCCTCCCTGTGCAGCCCATCCAGCTGGCCGGCCCAGCCAGCAGGCGGCCCAGCCCGTCTCCCTCCTCTGTCGTCTTCGACCCGACAGAGGGAGGGGAGTGTGGCCGGCGCGCGCGCGCGCCACCGCGCCACGCCACCTCTCTCCCTGCCTGCCTGCCCTCCCCTCCTCGCCTCGATGCCCCTGGACGACGCCACGCCTCCCCCCTGCTCTCTCTCACTCTCCCTCGGCTCCTCCCTCCTCTCCCTCGCTCTCTCTCTCACACGGCCGAACACCACCGTCGCCGCCGTTCGCCATAGCAGCCGTCTCCGGCCACCCCTCGCTCCCCCGACTAGCTTAGCGGCTCCGCCTCGACCTCCTCTTCCTCCCCACCGCTCCACGGGTCTCCGGAAGCCCTGCATCGCCGCCACGTCGCCGTTCCCCTCCTCGGGCTCCGACCACCGTCGCCGTTGATTCGCCGTCTCCAGCGCGTCTCCGAGCCCGCTTCGACGCCCACTGCAACCGCGGTGAGCCCCCGAGTCGTTTCCCCCTTCTCTCCTGGTCTCTTTCGACCTCTAGGCCTTAGCCCCACCTTGGCCGAGAGCTCCACGGCGCCGGCGATGTCGCCGTCGTGGCCACGGTCACCGTAGCGCCCAACCGAGCACACTATCGTGCTCCACGCCTCACTAGGAGCACGCAGCACGCACCAACGCCTCCCCAAACACCCTGCAACGCCGACTCCGACCGCACCCGAACTCCGGCGGCCGCAGCCGAGCTCGCCGCCGTCGACTCCGGCCACCCCAGGCCCAGCCACGGCCACCGTTCGACGCGCGGGAGCAAGAGCTCTCCAACGAGCCCAAGAACGGCCTCGCCCGTGCCCTGTAGCGCGATCCCGCATCGCGCCGCCGTCTCGGGCCTCGCCGGCGTCGTGTCGCCGGTGGGTTTGACCCACTTTGACCACGGCAGGACCCCCCTGAATCCCTGACAGGTGGGCCCAGCCCTGTAGCTAATTAGGATTAGCGCTAGCCACTGTTAGTTAACCCCCTGACACTGACCAGTGGGCCCCAGCGCCACTAATCCCTAATTAAGATTAATTTAAACCTGTTAAACCCCCCCTGTCACTGACGTGTGGCCCCCACACGTCAGGTTTGACCCCAGACAGCCGCAGTTGACCACTGACGTCATGCTGACGTCATGCTGGCGCAATAATTATATTTCTGGATTTAAATTAAATCAGGAAATTCCAGAATATTATTTAAACTTCAAAAATTCATAACTTTTATTCTGTAACTCCAAATTGGACAAATTATATATGAAAAATGATCAGAAAAATCCAATCTATCCATCTGTACTATTTTCATGCATGATCAAACAAGTTAAATTGATGTTTCAAGCAGAACAAGGAAAAGCACTTTAAAAGGCCATATTTGAATTTGAAATTTTAATCCTTGATTCAAATTTGTTCAAACCCTGCTGGTTTTAGTTGCATTAGCCCAACACACTCATATTGCCATGTTTCATGCATGCATCATATTGTTGCACATTGTTTGGTGATGGTTGTGTGTCGGTGTCCTTTGCGACAGGTTCTGCCTCCGAGGAGTACCGTGATTACCCTAACGAAGAACCGTATCAGTGCATCGAACCATCAGGCAAGCAACCAACCATTTGATCATATCGATACAATCCCATGTTCTCGCTCCTGCTCTCTTTTACTGCATTAAGACAACGCGATTCAAACTGCTGTGTGCTACGGTAGTTGAACCCATTTCCTCTGCATGACCTGTCATTGCCACAGTAACTAGATGAAACCCACTAGCATGTGTAGGAGTTGATTGAGCCCTATGTATGTGTTGTTCCTACCTTGCTATGCCTGCTATGCTTAGAGTCGTGTCAGGTCTGGTTCATCTGGGTGATGGGCTAGAGTGAAATGATTATGTTGGTAATGAGAGTGGTGTGGTGAACACGATTTGGTAAAGGTATCGATGAGAGGCCATGTAGGAGTACATGGTGGGTTGTTTCATTGAAGCCGACCTTAAGCACTGAGATCTGTATGTGTGATTTAAGATACAGCTACTACCATGCATTGGGCCCTGAAATATGACCCCGCTCGACTTCTTATTCACCCTAGCTCTCTGTCCAGGAGTTGCAAGTAGTTTCTGGTGTTTGTAGCCTACTGGAGGCCGTGGACAGCGCTGACCGTAGGGGTGGGCTGTGATGCGGTAGGTACGTGGCATGGTGTACCGAATACCCGTTAGGTATCTCGGGAACCCTGTTCACATCGTTCGGGGCCGTATGGGAAACCTCGGCCGGACTCCCTGCGGATGGAACCTGGATAGGCGATAAACCTGGACTGGAGGCTTAGGTGATTAGGTAGGTCGTGGCCGACACCCACGTTGGGCTTCCGCTTGAAGGTTGCCGAGTACATGTCGTGTAAACGACGGTAAGTGGTGGGAGCGTGTATGAAGGAGTACACCCCTGCAGGGTTAACATGATCTATTCGAATAGCCGCGTCCGCGGTAAAGGACTACTTGGTTACCTATACAGTTCATAGACAAGTAAATGGAAACTGTTTAAAAGCCTCAAGATAAGTGTGAGTGCCGAGGATGGCTCTTCCGTAGGAAGACGGAGGTGGATCCTCGGTAGTGTATTGAAGTGATGAGTAGTGGACTCGTGTGCGCAAAACCATTTCAAGTTGGAGTATCGTAGGATAGTCTAGCCAAGAGTCAAAGCTGGCTTGCTGCAATAACTCCACCAACCCTTCTTGATAATATGCATGTATGTAGGATCTGATGTAAGTCTTGCTGAGTACCTTTGTACTCATGTTGCTATAATCTACATTTTTACAGAAGACGCTGCAACCCCTTCTGATGGGTTCTATGTAGACGTTGACATCAACGAGTAGGCTAAAGACCCAGGTGGTGACCCTGAGCTTGTGAAGGACCTTGTAGTATAGCTAGGCTTTCCAAGCCTCTTTTATTTTACTAGTTGTCTGTACTCAGACAAGTTACTTCCGCTGCTAGTTTGTATGACTGTATGACTTGTATGTTGGGTCGTGAGACCCGTACCTTTGTGTATGTTATGTATGGCTCCCCGAGCCTTAAATAAAGTACTTGTGTCGTAGAGTCATGTTGTGATGCTTCGTTGTATTTGCACATATCGAGCATATTGTGTGTATGATTGAAATGCTTGGTATGTGTGGGATCTGACTACCTAGTTGTTTATCTTTAGTAGCCTCTCTTACCGGGAAATGTCTCCTAGTGTTACCGCTGAGCCATGGTAGCTTGCTACTGCTCTGGAACACTTAGGCTGGCCGGCATGTGTCCTTCTTCGTTCCTGTGTTTGTCCCTTCGGGGAAATGTCACGCTTTGAGTACCGGAGTCCTGTTAGCCCGCTACAGCCCGGTTTACCGGAGTCCTGCTAGCCCAGTGCTACAGCCCGGACCCACTTGCTGATGACCGACACGTTCGGAGCTGGGTCATGGATGCCTGTCCCTGTAAGTCTGTGCCACTTTGGGTTTACGACTAGTCATGTCAGCCCGGGCTCTTTATCATATGGATGCTAGCGACACTATCATATACGTGAGCCGAAAGGCGCAAACGGTCCCGGGCAAAGGTAAGGCGACACCCGTGGGGATACCATGCGTGAGGCCGCAAAGTAATATGAGGTGTTACCGGCTAGATCGATGTGACATCGAGTCGGGGTCCTGACAACGCCTTAAGCCGGACAGAGCCGACTCCTCGCTCTAAGCGGCATAAGTCTTTAGGGACTCGAGACCTCTCGAACAGCGACCAGCTCTTGCCTTATCATGACAGTCAGTTTTAGCTTTCTCTACTGAGGTGCTTAGTCCAGCTGAACCGGGGCACAATCGCAGTAGTTCTCCCAGTGCTACCTTAACTGATATAGCGGAACGTAAGGTACAAAAACATGGGAGCCGGGCAAACCCAACTATTGACCTAAGACATGATTCGGAGCTGATGCATATAATGCTATAAGTTCGGGGTGCCGCACTGTCGAAAGTGTTCGGACTTCTCATGCCGTATTATGGGGTATGCTTAAGCCCCTGGCGTATTGGCCGTACCAGAGTGTACGGGTGCTGATTGTCATGGGTTAACATATATATATATATATAAAGAAGAATAGAGAATGCAATAATAGTCTGGTGATATGCATTGTTTATTCAATAAGGTGCGTCGAAGCAGAAAGATACAAGTAGTGCGATAAGCAAGAAGTAGGACTATTTGACATGTCCCCTCCAAGGGCAACCTGAGTAAGGGTATTTAAAGCAAGTATTTCACTCGTTATCAGAGTCCACCTGGGAGTTCAGTGGTGCGACGTAGCTTTCTACCTCCTTGGTTGTTGCATCATGTGTCCGGCAATCATACTGCTGGATAGGGTTTCCAGAGATTAAAGTCCTGAAAGAGAGAAAGATAACAAAGCGGGAAGCCCCTAGTGCGGTTGAGCCGCGTCTTGGTTTGTGCCGTAGTCGTGCCCCCTCCCCACCTATGCCCATGGTATTTTCAATGCGTAATTATGTACGCGTGGCACGGATTTTGCCGATTGGCTGGGACTGGGGTGGGGGCCGCATTGCTATGCGAGCTCGAAATGTGCCAGGCGGTCTTGTTGCCGATTACTCCATGCGCGCTTGAAAGTGTCCGGGTCCTTAATCGCCAAACTGGTGCATTGCCTAAAGAGGCTGCTTTGCGCTTCTGCTGCGAGGGCCGCAATGTGCTCCTCCGTGCGGAGAGAGCGCTCTGTGTTTCCATTGACTATGATGACCCCCCGAGGTCCTGGCATCTTGAGCTTGAGGTACGCATAATGCGGTACCGCATTGAATCTCACAAATGCGGTTCGCCCGAGTAGTGCATGATAGCCACTGCGGAACGAGACTATATCAAAGATTAACTCCTCGCTTCGGAAGTTATCCAGGGATCAGAAGACCACTTCCAGTGTGACTGAGCCTGTGCAATGGGCCTCTACACCTGGTATGACGCCTTTGAAGGTCGTTTTTGTGGGCTTGATCCTTGAGGGGTCTATACCCATTTTGCGCACTGTGTCCTGATAAAGCAGGTTTAGGCTGCTGCCGCCATCCATAAGGACTTGAGTGAGGTGAAATCTGTCGATGATTGGGTCTAGGACCAGTGCGGTGAATCCGCCATGACAGATACGAGTGGGGTGGTCCCTGCGATCGAAGGTGATCGGACATGAGGACCATGGGTTGAACTTTGGGGCGACTGGCTCCAACGCATATACGTCCCTTAGCGCATGCTTCCGCTCCCTCTTGGGGATGTGGGTTGCGTATATCATGTTCACCGTCCACACTTGTGGGGGGAACCTCTTCTGTCCTCCGGTGTTCGGTGGACGGGGCTCATCCTCGTCATCGCTATGTAACCCCTTATCTTTGTTTTCGGCATTTAACTTGTCGTCCTGCTTGAACACCCAACAATCCCTGTTGGTGTGGTTGGCTGGCTTGTCGGGGGTGCCGTGTATTTGACATGAGCGATCGAGTATACAGTCCAAACTGGACGGGCCCGGAGTGCTTCTTTTGAATGGCTTTTTCCGCTGACCGGGTTTAGAGCCTTTGAATCCGGCATTGCCTGCCGTATCCTCGGTATTGTCGTTGTTGATGCGGCGCTTGTGTTTGTTGCGATGTGACCTGCCATTGCCATCCTTGGTATCCGAAGTACCATGGTTCTTTGATATGTTATTGCTACGAGCCAGCCAGCTGTCCTCTCCCGCACAAAAGTGGGTCATGACTGTCCTGAGGGCTGCCATAGATTTCGGCTTTTCATGGCCAAGGTGCCGGGCGAGCCACTCATCGCGGATGTTATGCTTAAAAGCTGCTGGGGCTTCTGCATCCGGACAGTCGACGATTTGATTTTTCTTTGTTAGGAACCGTCTCCATAATTTCCTGGCCGATTCCTCTGGTTGCTGAATTATGTGGCTCAAGTCATCGGCATCTGGTGGTCGCACATAAGTGCCCTGGAAGTTGTCGAGGAATGCGGCTTCCAGATCTTCCCAACAACCAATGGACTCTGCTGGCAGGCTGTTGAGCCAATGCCGAGCTGGTCCTTTGAGTTTGAGTGGGAGGTATTTGATGGCGTGTAGATCGTCACCGCGGGCCATGTGGATGTGCAGGAGGAAGTCCTCGATTCATACCGCAGGATCTCTTGTGCCGTCCTATGATTTGATATTTACGGGTTTGAAACCCTCTGGGATTTGGTGATCCATTACTTCGTCTGTGAAGCATAGGGGGTGTACGGCGCCTATGTACTGGGCTATATCGCGACACAGCTCAAATGAGTCTTGTCCACTGTGTTCGGCCGGCTGGATTTACTTTTACTGTATCTGCCGTGCGGGTACCATCTCGCATCGTGGCGCGCCCTCATGATCCGTAGATCGATCTTGCATGTTTTTCTTTGTCCTCCAATACGTCTCGCAGGTCTGGCGTATTTCCCCATGCCTTGACATTTTTATTTGAGTGGCGTCGGAGTGTGGGCTGAGCTTTTGGCTGAAATGCCTCTTTGTCGCGGCCACGAGGTGGCCGATCAGCCGCGTCATACGCTGGAGATGTAGGTTTTGGTGCTTCCTCCTCCAGTTGGGGTAGCAACCTGCGCTCTGGGTAACTCTTGGAGGGGCGTTCGAGTTTATATTCCTCGGCCGCAAGGACTTCAGTCCATCTGTCGGCTAGCAAATCTTGATCAGCTTGAAGCTGCTGTTGCTTTTTCTTAAGGCTATTTATCGTGGCTATAAGCCGGCGCTTGAAGCGCTCTTGTTTGACGGGATCCTCAGGCATGGCGAGTTCATCGTCGTCTAGGCTTGCCTTGTCTTTGGAGGGAGGCATGTAATTATCATCCTCCGCCTCTCCATCTGCCGCTTTCTCAGGAGGGCTGGCTTCTCCATCCTCCTGCCCTAAATCTTGCTGGAGGGGATTGTTGTCGTCTTTGGCACTGTCCGGAGTGCTATTATCTCCTGTGCCGGTGTCACCGCTTTTGCTTTGGCGAGACTTAGAGCGGCGCCGCTGACGTCGGTGCTTGGGTTGCTTCTTGGAGGGGTCATCCTCCGTTGTCCCGTCTCCATTGCCTTCTTTGGGTGTGTCCACCATATATATGTCATATGATGAGGTGGATGTCCAGTGCCCTGTGGGCAGTGGTTCTTGTTCGCCTCCTGCATCATCGTCCATGTCGTCGATGTCTTTGGAGTCGAAGTCGAGCATGTCGGTCAAATCATCGATAGTGGCTACTAAGTGGGTGGTGGGTGGGCGGCGAATTTCCTCATCATCCGCATCCCAATCTTCATGGACATAGTTTGGCCAGGACTCTCCTGACAAGGAGAGAGACCTTAATGAGTTCAGTATGTCGCCGAAGGGCGAGTGCTGAAAGATATCCGCGGAGGTAAACTCCATGATCGGCGCCCAGTCGGATTCGATAGGCACGTGCGCAGGCGGTTCGGAGTCTGTGGCCGGGGAAGGATCCGGCAGCTTGGCATCATGGCTCTCGTGAAGGGTAAGGTCGATACTCAGCTCGATCGCTGCTGAGGATACGGCCTCCATGGCGGGGTCTATCCACCCGTCCATGGATGGCGCAACTGGTTCCGAATTGAGGGTCGGAGCGGCTGCCGGTGCGATCTCCTCAACACTGTCCGATGGTAGAGCTAAATCATGCTCATCGTGACCGTGTGGCGCACTAGGCAGGGGCTCGAATCCGTCGAAGATCAAGTATCCGCGGATAACGGCCGTGTAGTTTAAGCTTCCAAACCTGACCTGGTGGCCAGGGGCGTAACTCTCGATCTGCTCCAGATGGCCAAGCGAGTTGGCCCGTAGTGCGAAGCCGCCGAACACAAAGATCTGTCCGGGGAGAAAAGTCTCACCCTGAACTGCATCGCTATCGATGATTGAAGGAGCCATCAAGCCTAATGATGACGACACAGAGGAACTCTCAATGAAAGCACCAATGTCGGTGTCAAAACTGGCGGATCTCGGGTAGGGGGTCCCGAACTGTGCGTCTAAGGCGGATGGTAACAGGAGGGAGGGAACACGATGTTTTACCCAGGTTCGGGCCCTCTTGATGGAGGTAAAACCCTACGTCCTGCTTGATTATTCTTGATAATATGAGTAGTACAAGAGTTGATCTACCACGAGATCGGAGAGGCTAAACCCTAGAAGCTAGCCTATGGTATGATTGTATGTTATCCTACGGAATAAAACCCTCTGGTTTATATAGACACCGGAGGATGCTAGGGTTACACAAGGTCGGTTACAAAGGAGGAGGTATGCATATCTGTATTGCCTAGCTTGCCTCCCACGCCAAGTAGAGTTCCATCCGGACACGGGACGAAGTCTTCAATCTCGTAGCTTCATAGTGCAACAGTCCAGCCAAAGGATATAGTCCGGCCGTCCGGAGACCCCCTAATCCAGGACTCCCTCATGAGTGTCCGGGTTGCACTTGGCTCTTCACCTCTTCAGGAAGTCGAACAATGATGGTACTACTACAGTGGAGTACTACTAGTATGCTTCTGGCCATCTGACACTGAATGAACTACTACATGTCCACTGCATGCGGGAGGGAGAGTGTGTAGCAAAAGCTTCTCCTAGTGATGTGAGCCACCACACTCATGGGCGAGGGAGAGCACATTGTAATCAAACTTCTCCTTGTTGTACGAGTTGATGCAGCACATCAAAGTAGTGCACTCGATATATTTCAATAATTTTCGGTTATCGATGCATTAATTACAACACATGCATGCATGCCGTGACTTTCCTCTTGATACTTGCATGTGTTGATTTAATGCACCTTGAAGTACTATGAATATGTGATGGTAAAACTTTCTAATTCCACGGCCCTAAAGCAAGAGATGGTGATTCTTGAGGAGGGCGAGATCGTGTCGACGGAACAGGACCCTACGATGGAGCTCTCTATGGTCTCTATGGACCTCACCTTGCTCCACTGCCCCATGTGCCTCCGCCCCTTGAAGCCTCTAGTGTATGAGGTTCGAATACACCTCGTCTGTTCGGCTGGTCGAGCAAGGTGCAGGTTTCTTGATTGATGTCTTGTTCGATTGATTTGTGCAATGCAAGGGAGGGCACCTGGCCTGCGCGGACTGCCGCAATGAGTGCCCCGGGAACCAGCGGTAGTGCCATAAGTGCGAGTACCGTGGTGGCTACAAAATGCAGAACACGGCGATGGATGACGTCTTCTCGCATTGGTGAGGGTGGAGTGCCCGCACGAAGGTTGTGGGCTCTATGTCACTTACCATAAGCTCGCCGATCACCAGAGCAGTGTCCACTCGCGCCCTGCAAATGCCCCATGCCCGTCTGCGGCTACGAAGGCCCGCCACCGGTGCTCCCCCACCACATCAACACCATGCATCCTGATACATCTCCAATGTATCTATAATTTTTTATTGTTCCATGCAGTTATATTATCATTCTTGGATGTTTTATAATCATTTTATCATCATTTTATATCATTTTTTGGTACTAACCTATTGACATAGTGCCAAGTGCCAGTTGCTGTTTTCTGCATGTTTTTTACATAGCAGGAAATCAATACCAAACGGAGTCCAAACACAGCGAAACTTTTTGTGGATCTTTTGGACTAGAAAACATACAATGGGCCGGAGAAGCGCCTGGGGGTGCTCCGAGGGGAACACAACCTAGCAGGGTGCTCCTGGAGGCCGAGGCGCGCCCTGGTGGGTTGTGACCACCTCGGGTGCCTCCCGAAATGACTCTTTGCTCTATAAATACCCCAATATTCCAGAAACCCTAGGTGGGTCGACGAAAATCAATTCCAGCCGCCATAGAGTCCAGAACCACCAAACCCAATCTAGATACCATCATAGAGGGGTTCATCATGCCCATTGGTGCCTCACCGATGATGTGTGAGTAGTTCTTTATAGACCTTCGGGTCCGTAGTTAGTAGCTAGATGGCTTCATCTCTCTCGTTTGATTCTCAATAGAATGGTCTCTTGGAGATCCATATGATGTAATTATTTTGCAGTGTGTTTGTTGGGATCCGATGAACTTTGAGTTTATGATCAGATATATCTCTTTTTATCCATGGAAGTTATTTGAGTCTTCTTTGATCTCTTATATGCATGATTGATTATAGCCTCGTATTTCTTCTCCGATATTTGGGTTTTATTTGTCCAACTTGATCTATTTATCTTGCAATGGAAGAGGTGCTTTGTGATGGGTTTGATCTTACGGTGCTTGATCCTAGTGACAGAAGGGGAACCGACACTTATGTATCATTGCCATTAAGGATAATAAGATGGGGTCT
Organism: Triticum dicoccoides; assembly: GCF_002162155.2. Lineage (NCBI taxonomy): Eukaryota > Viridiplantae > Streptophyta > Magnoliopsida > Poales > Poaceae > Triticum > Triticum dicoccoides. The sequence goes on along the minus strand of NC_041388.1, from coordinate 316,067,550 downwards.
ATTTCTACATAAATAGATCTTGTCTACATCATGTCATCGTTTTTATTGCATTACTCTGTTTCTCCATGAACTTAATACACTAGCTGCATGCTGGATAGCGGTCGATGTGTGGAGTAATAGTAGTAGATGCAGGCAGGAGTCGGTCTACTTATCTTGGACATGATGTAGTGACCCGATCCCAATGGACGATAGTCTCTGTGCTTAAGTGTCATCCCTAGATCGGTATTGCTAACACACACAGTACTCGAGGATTTATTGCAAAGTTCAATCACACACTTATTACACAAGTGCCTCAAAAAGAGTACTGATTACAATAATTTGGCTGAAAGCCATCGGAATAAGATAACTGCGGAAGCTTCGAAGATAAATGAGTCCAGCCAACTCCATGGCAAAACCGAGTGCATGACAGCAACCTATCGCACCTTACTGTTCGTTTGAAAATTCTGCAACATGATACATTACAGCCATGTAGATCAGCACATGGAATGTGCTGGCAAGATAACACCATAGAGCGATGAACAAATAATAGCTATCACTACATGCATAATTTGGCTGGTGGAGGCTCTACAGTTATCATTGGCATAAAGCTAATTTTTCCCTACAACAAAGGAATATATTTTATTTAACTACAAAGTTTGTTGAAATATTGAGAAGGTACCCCCAACTCAATCCCAAATTAACATTATCAACCCAACAAATTCATTAAGTAGAGTGATGAGATCAACATAATAATTCAAGTACCAGATACTCAAGATGTCCGTAACCAGGGACACGGCTAACCATGATTAGTTTGTACACTCTGCAGAGGTTTGCACACTTTTCCCCACAAGACTCGATCTCCTCCGTTGTATTTCTTGCACTGCATAATGTTTGAGAAACGGATGACCGAGAGACAGTATTTCCGAAGAGTTCCTGTGGGAGTCCTGGATTAGGGGGTCTCCGGACATCCGGACTATCTCCATTGGCCGGACTATTAGACTATGAAGATACAAGATTGAAGACTTCGTCTCGTGTCCGGATGGGACTCTACTTGGCGTGGAAGGCAAGCTAGGCGATGCGTATATGGATATCTCCTCCTTTGTAATCGACCTTGTGCAACCCTAACCCTCTCCGGTGTCTATATAAACTGAAGGGTTTTAGTCCGTAGGACAACAATCACAACATACAATCATACCGTAGGCTAGCTTCTAGGGTTTAGCCTCTATGATCTCGTGGTAGATCTACTCTTGTAACACCCATATCTTCAATATTAATCAAGCAGGACGTAGGGTTTTACCTCCATCAAGAGGGCCCGAACCTGGGTACAACTTCGTGTCCCTTGCCTCCTATTACCATCCGGCCTAGATGCATAGTTCGGGACCCCCTACCCGAGATCCGCCGATTTTGACACCGACAGGTCCCCTTAACCGATAGATAGGCTAGTACACCTAAAATTCCCCTACTTCTGCTAGCCCATCATGGAAAGGATTCACACAACTTACTCAACTATGCTAGAGCCCATAATGGCTTGTGGCTGCACGTAGAAGTTTCTAGCATGAATAATCTTATGATCCCTTTGAGCTTGGGTGGCATTCCATAGGATGATCACACGGGAACCCCGGGATCTCCTAGGACAACACTGGATTCCCCAGGTGCCCACAACCAATCCACCTAGATGTGTATTAAGGTAGACACCTTAAAAATTCCCTTAGATATCAATAACTCTCACATCTTTCATGAATCTCACATACCAATCCACGTCTACGAGCATAGCAAAGTAATGCAACCATAACGTAGCAATACCCAAGGTTTGAATGTAAGACAATATGTTCCTACCTCGTCAACTACTTCCCAATACCCACATGTTATCAAGTCCTACTCATGCAATGTTTGAGGGTTGAAACTAATGCATAAAAACTGGGTAATAAAGGGATATGATCAAAGTGTTACTTTCCTTGCTGACAATCGGAAAACCCTAGAGATTCGTAGTAGCAAGCCTCGCAGTCCGGAAACTCTATCATGAACAAACAATAGCATACATAAGCACTCAGACATAATATGTAAAGGCAAAACCAAAAGAAAAGATCTAAACTGAAAGTTCAAGTAAAGAGCTTCAATTTGCAAAAAGAATCAATGGAATCGGAGTTACAAAACTCAAACTACGATCAAAAAAAGTTTGAATTCAAATCTTCTTGGAACCCAATTTTAAATTTTCAAAATCATGTTCAAGTTGTTTATCTGGACAGAGGGGAACAAGACGAAGATTTTGGCGTTGGTTTTACTAGATTTGGATAAACGAGCAAAAAGTAGTGAATGTTTGAAGATCAGGGATTAAATTGCGATAAAAGTAGTTATGGATAGGTCCCTAGCTGAATAATAAACAGAAAAAGAAAAATCTATCAGACGAACGTCCGCTAACGGAGACTAACGAACGAATTCGTTTGTTAAAAGAACTAATCGGGTGAACGTTCGTTAATTAACGAAACCTAAAACAAAAACCAATCTAAAAAATAAAACCGACTTTAATAAAAAACGGACGGGTTTTTCTTCGGTTTTACCGGTTCGGGTGGGATGAACTGGCGGCGGCGACGATGGGAAATAAAGGGATATGATCAAAGTGTTATTTGCCTTGCTGACGATCGAAAAACCCTAGAGATTCGTAGTAGCAAGCCTCGCACTCCGGAAACTCTATCGTGAACAAACAATAGCATACATAAGCACTAAAGCATAAGATTCAAAGGTAAAACAAAAATAAAAGATCTAAACTGAAAGTTCAAGTAAAGAGCTTCGATTTGCAAAAAGAATCAATTGATTCAGAGTTACAAAACTCAAACTACGATCAAAAGAAGTTCGAATTCAAATCTGCTTGGAACAAAATTTTACATTTTCAAAATCATGTTCAAGTTGTTTATCTGGACAGAGGGGAACAAGACAAAGATTTTGGCATTGGTTTCACTAGATTTCGATAAACGAGCAAAAAGTAGTGAAGGTTTGAAGATCAGGGACTAAACTGTGATAAAAGTAGTTATGGATAGGTCCCTGGCCAAAAAATAAATAGAAAAAGAAAAATCTATCGGACGTACGTCCACTAACAGAGACTAAGGAACGAATTCGTTCGTTAAAAGAACTAATCGGGTGAATGCTCGTTAATTAACGAAACCTAAAACGAAAACCAATCTAAAAATAAAACCGACTTTAATAAAAAAATCGGATGGGTTTTTCTTCGGTTTTACCGGTTCGGGTGGGATGAACCGGCGGCGGCGGCATTCTCCGTCGGCGGGCAACGTCGGTGGCGGGGAGCGACGGGAGGCGGCAGCGTGCGGCGGCTTGGGCAGGCGGCGGCGACGCGGCTCGGGTTCCGGGGCGGCGGGGCGGATTGGGGAGAGAGGGGGCAGGGGGAGGGTATTTAAGGAGTGGGTGAGGCGTCTTGGGGAGGGGGCAAGGACGAGGCGGCGGCGGAGAGGTGGAGTCCAGGTGGGACTCTGGCGGCGGCGCGGGTTCCAGGCGGGAGCCGGACATGGGGAGGCTGCGGGCCGACTGGGCTTCGGCCCAGCCGGTCAAAGTTTTTTTTTAATTAATTTCATCAAAGTGGGAAAATCCTACAATAAAAATAAATATAAATCCTAAAATCACAAAAACATTTTTCACGGTCATCTACTAATATTTAGGACAATATGAACATTTTTCTAGGCTAAAATGCAATTTTTTCGAATTTAACCAAATAAAATTCAAATGTATAAATATTTTTACTTAAAATTAAATTTTCCATTATTCCCACTATTTTGAAGACGTCATATTATCTTCTCTCATTATTTTATTTGTTTTGGAATAATTGGAAAAATAATTTCAAATAATAATCACTTTTCCCAATTTTCCCAATTTTGAAAATTCAAAAATGGATTTTTTTTAAAACCTCCAACTCTCTCATATGGTCCTTGAGTTGATTAAGGTCTCTAGGATCAAAATGGCCAAATAAAAGCAATTCAAAAATGCAAAAATCATGGGTGCATATGATGACCTAATGATTAACATCCAAATTGAAAATTGGGATGTTACAAACCTACCCCCCTTAAGATGCATCTTGCCCTCGAGATTCGGGTTGGCTAGCAAATAGGTGTGGGTGGTCTTTCCGTAGGTCTTCTTCTCGCTCCCAGGTGGCTTCTTCCTCGGTATGGTGGCTCCACTGAACTTTGCAAAACTTGATGACCTTGCTGCGTGTAACTCGGCTGGCAAACTCGAGAATCTTGACGGGTTTCTCCTCGTAGGTTAGCTCACTCTCCAATTGAATGGCTTCCAGGGGCACTGTATCTCTCAAAGGAATATCGGCCATCTCTGCATGGCACTTCTTCAACTGGGAAACGTGAAACACATCATGAACTCCTGACAATCCTTCGGGTAACTCCAACTTGTAGGCCACTTCTCCCATATGTTCCAAAACTCGGTATGGTCCTACAAATCGTGGTGCTAACTTTCCTTTGACTCTAATTCGTTTAACACCTCGAAGTGGTGACACACGGAGATATGCTCTGTCTCCGATTTCATAGGCTACCTCCTTGGGTTTAGTGTCAGCGTAACTCTTCTGCCTGGACTAAGCTACCTTCAGCCTATCACAAATCAACTTAACCTTCTCTTCAGACTCCTTGATTAAATCTGGTCCAAACAATTGATGGTCTCCAACTTCATCCCACATCAATGGTGTCCTGCACCTCCTTCCATACAAAGCTTCAAAAGGGGCCATCTTCAAACTAGCCTGGTAACTGTTGTTATATGAGAACTCTGCATAAGGCAAATTATCGTCCCAACAAGATCCATAATCTAGCGCACAAGCTCTCAACATATCTTGTAGAATCGGATTGACTCTCTCAGTCTGTCCATCTGTTTGCGGATGAAAGGCTATACTGAACTCTAGCCTGGTACCCAAAGTCTGGTGTAACTGATTCCAAAATTTCGAGGTAAACTGTGTTCCTCTACCTGATACGATGGTCCTCGGAACTCCATGCAGACATACGATCCTGGTCATATATATCTTGGCCAACTTTGCGCTCGTATAAGTAGTTTTCACGGGGATAAAGTGAGCCACTTTGGTCAAGCAATCAACTACTACCCAGATGGAATCATAGCCTAATCGTGTCCTGGGTAATCCGGTGATGAAATCCATGCCAAGTTTATCCCACTTCCATTCGGGTATCGGCATAGGCTGAAGTAGTCCTGCAGGCTTCTGGTGTTCCGCCTTAACTCTCTGACATATATCACATACTGCTACATACTCGGCAATATCCTTCTTCATACCTATCCACCAGAAACGTTCCTTCAAATCCAAATACATCTTGGTGTTTCCAGGGTGAATGAGTATGGCGAGTCATGAGCTTCCTGAAGTATTAACTTCCTAATTTCTAGGTCATTGGGCACATAAATGCGATCCTCAAACCATAAAGTTTCGTGTTCATCCTCACGAAAACCTTTGCCTTTCCTTTACTCATCTTTTCCTTTATTTCCGCAATCTCCTTATCAGTCTTCTGGGCTTCTCGAATCTTTCCCAACAATGTGGACTGAACTTCTAATGCTGCAACAAAACCGCTCGGGACTATCTCCATTTGAAGTTCCCTGAGATCGTCGGCTAAATCCTATGGAAATCCTCTGGTTACGAGAGTATTAGCATAACTCTTGCGGCTCAAAGCGTCTGCTACAACATTGGCCTTTCCTGGATGATAATGCAGCTTCATATCATAATCCTTTATGAGCTCCAACCATCTCCTCTGCCTGAGATTCAGCTCCTTCTGCGTGAAAATGTACTTCAAACTCTTATGATTCGTGTATACATCACAACGGTTTCCAATAAGAAAATGTCTCCAGGTCTTGAGGGCATGCACTACGACTGCTAACTCCAAATCATGTCTGGCATAATTCAACTCATGAGGCCGAATCTGACGTGAGGCATATGAAACAACTCTCTCATCTTGCATAGGTACACCTCAAAGTCCCTGGCGAGAAGTGTCGCAATATACTTGTAAGTCCCTGCGTATATCCAGAAGAATTAGCACTGGGACTGTAACTAAACGTTTCTTCAACTCCTGAAAACTGGCCTCACATTCTTCGGTCCATTTGAACTTGGTTTCCTTCTTCAATAACTCCGTCATGGGCTTTGCAATCTTGGAAAAATTCTCAGTGAACCTCCGATAATATCCTCCGAGTCCAAGAAAACTGCGTATCTCTCCAACTGAGGTGGGTGCCAACCACTCAGTGACAGACTGAACCTTGGAAGGGTCTACTGCTATACCTTCTCCTGATATAACATGTCTGAGAAATCCAACTTCCTTCAACCAAAACTCGCATTTGCTAAACTTGGCATATAGCTGATGTTCCATGAGCTTCTCGAGAACCAAGCGCAAATGTTCCTTGTGTTCTTCTTCTTTGTTCGAGTATACCAATATATCATCAATGAACAGCACAACAAAATTTTCCAAGAACTCCATGAACAACTTATTCATCATACTCATAAAGTAGGCAGGGGCATTAGTCAAACCAAAAGACTTGATAGTGTACTCATATAGCCCATTCCTTGTGGTAAAAGCTGTCTTAGGTATATCCTGTTCTCGGATCTTCAGCTGGTGGTATCCTGATCGAAGATCGATCTTGGAGAATACTTTAGCTCCCAGCAGCTGGTCAAAACAAATCATTGATCATCGGTAGTGGGTATTTGTTCTTGATCGTCACCTCATTCAGTGCACGATAATCCAGAACCATCGTCAAAGATCCATCCTTCTTCTCAACTAAGAGCACTGGGGCTCCCCGTGGTGATGAACTTGGTCGAATGTAACCTTTTTCCAATAACTCCTTATTCTATTTCTTAATTTCCTCTAGATCATTTGCGGGCATCCAGTACAGTCTCTTCGATATTGGTCTGGTGCCTGGTAACAGCTTTATCAAAATTCTATATCTCGATCTGGTGGCATGCCTGGTAGTTCCTTCGGGAATACGTTGGGATAATCCTTCACAACTGGCACTTCCTCCTGAACAACTCCCAAAAGTAAATTTACTTGAGTCCTTCTTGGCGCATGCCTAGACACATACTTGATCCTTTTCCCTCTGGGGTGGTGAGAAGTATTGACTTACTAGCACAATCAATGTTTCCACCATACATCGATAGCCAGTCCATGCCTAGTATCACATCCAATCCTTGTGACTCCAAAATTATTAGGCCTGAAGGGAAAAACATGCCTACCTATGGTCAATGGCAACTGAAAACATCCTCTGCTAGCCATATACTCCACTCCAGGTGAGCTTACTAACATAGGTATCTTAAGGGCTATGGTGGGCAACTTAAACTTATCCGCAAATCCCCTTGATATGTATGAATGCAATGCACTAGTGTCAAAAAGAACAAGGGCGGTAAATGACTTAATCATAAACTTACCAATAACTGCATCGGGCTGCTCTTCAACTTCCTCCATGTGGACGTGGTTCACCTGCCCTCTGGTAAAGGGATTTGGTTTCTTTCCATAGCTTCCATTGCCATTTCCATTCTTTAACTCAGAACTATCATTGGCATAGTGTCCAGTCTTCCCGCACTTGAAATAGGTAACATGGTTCAAATCCTTCTTGGCGGGTGTTGCCGGGTTGGAACGGCTCTGACTGTTGTTTCCTCCATTCCCATTCCCATTCTTAGGGCCACTGTGATTTTGTGAACTTCCTCCATTGTGAGTATGACCTCCCTGGTTATCATGGGTATGTCCTCCCGAATTTGGGGTAAAACGAGGCTTCTGCTGAGCTCCAGAGTTGTACTTCCCTTGTCCATACTTCCATTTGCGGTTCTCTATCTGCTGCTGCTTGCCTTCAATCATAAGAGCCCTGTCTACCAACTCCTGATAGTTGGTGAATGTTGCCACCATCAACTGCATACTCAGCTCATCATTCAGCCCCTCCATAAACTTCTCCTGCTTTGCGGCATCTATGGCCACATCATCTGGGGCATAGCATGCTAACTTGCTGAACTCATCCACATACTGCCCCATAGTACGATTTCCCTAGTGTAAGTTGCGAAACTCATGCTTCTTCATGCTCATAGCTCCAACAGACATGTGCAGCGCGGAATGCTTGTTGAAACTGATCCCAAGTGACATTGGCCATGGGGAAAGTGATCGTGTAATTCTCCCACCATGAGGCTGCTGGTCCATCTAGTTGATGTGCAGCAAAGCGCGCCTTCTCAGCATCTGTGCAACTTGCGGGGGTCAGCTCCCTTCCAATTCTACGGAGCCAGTCATCAGCAACAATCGGCTCGGTGCTATTAAAGAACACCGGCGGATTTAACCTTAGGAAATGGGCTAAGTTGTCCACTAGGGGTGGTGGTGGTGGGTTGTTATTGTTGTTGTTGCCTTCATTCTAGACTAGAAACTGCATCAAGGCATTCTGCTGTTGGGTCAACTGAGTGAGCTCCGGTGGGAACATGAATCCGGGGTCACGTCTCGGAGGCATATGATAGGTTTAGAGGGGTGAGAACAGAATAGAGTGAGGTCTAAAGAGAAAATCACTACCCATATGTACATGAGACAAACACATTCATTTCACACCACTCAATTCAAATAAGAAGCATACAATCGATCTAAGCTATCGATACAAAAAGCTCGTGGACTATTGTCATATACATAGGAGAATACTAATGATAATGTGGTGGTCGGCTAGAAATTTTGATCGGTGGAAGACTCCATGATATCTGCTCCAGCTTTATCTTCATAATCATCATCGTTGTCGGGGTCGGTGTCTGTGTTGTCGAGTATGATGTAATACTCTGAATGAATGTCCACTCTTGGTTCAGGATCCCCCATGAATATCCCTAGCTTCTTCTTCAGGTCTTCATTCTTCTCAAGTAGTACTGCAATTTCTTCTTCATAACCATCGTGCGTAGACTTGAGTTCCTGTTCTAGCTCCATGTTCCGGGTCATCACCTTCTTCGTATCTATCATGTTGGCGCACATCTGGTTCTCGTAGCGTCGAATGTGCTGGTTCAACTCATGTATGTAGGCTGCAATGGATCTGTCCTTCCTGGTGTGAATCATCTCCCATTGCTCATCTCAGCGTCCACATATCTGGTAGATGGTGTCCTTAAGATCCGTGTTGTACACCTCGCCTATGCGTACAATGGCGATGTGGGCGGCCATGCTCTTTCCAAGACTCCAGGTTGGTCCATCCAAGGAAAACTTGATGGGCTCGGTGACTGGCGTGAACTCCTTCTTGGTACACGAACTTGAATCGTCTAGTGCTCCTCTTCTGGCGAAGTGGCGGTGTAGGTCCCGTTGAAGCTTGGTATGCCGATGTTCAGGTACCTAGTGACTTCCTTCAAGTGTCGTCTAAAAGGGGTGTCGTCATCCGGTTGAGTGAACTTGTTCCTTGGGTCCACCATCTATAGAGTAGAAATGGAGAAGAGTTAGAAATGAGTAGAGAAGAGTATCATGTGGCTTTTCCTAGTTGTTGCGTCCTATAGTCAGCATGTGCTCTGATACCATCTTGTAGCGACCCGATCCCAATGGACCCTAGTCTCTGTGCTTAGTGTCATCCCTGGATCAGTATTGATGACACACAGTACTCGAGGATTTATTGCAGAGTTCAATCACACACTTATTACACAAGTGCCTCAAAAAGAATACTTATTACAATAATATGGCCGAAGGCCATCTAAATAACATAAATGTGGAAGCTTCGAACATAAATGAGTCCATCCAACTCCACGGAAAAACTGAGTGCATGACAACGACCTACCTCACCTTACTCTTCGTCTGAAAATTCTGCAACATGATACATTGCAGCCGTGTAGGTCAGCACATGGAATATGCTGGCAAGATAACACCATAGAGCAATGAAAAAATAACAGCTATCACTACATGCATAATTTGGCTGGTGGAGGCTCTACGGTTATCATTGGCATAAAGCTAATTTTTCCCTACAACAAAGGAATATATTTTATTTAACTACAAAGTTTGTTGAAATATTGAGAATGTACCCCCAACTCAATCCCAAATTAACATTATCAACCCAGCAAATTCATTAAGTAGAGTGATGAGATCAACATAATAATTCAAGTACCAGATACTCAAGATGTCCATAATCGGGGACACGTCTAACCATGATTAGTTTGTACACTCTGCAGAGGTTTGTGCTCTTTTCCCCACAAGACTTGATTTCCTCTGTTGTATTTCTCGCACTACATAATGTTTGAGAAATGGATGACCGAGACACAGTCTTTCCGAAGAGGTCCCCTTAACCGATAGATAGGCCGGTACACCTACAATTCCCCTACATCTGCTAGCCCGTCATGGAAAGGATTCCCACAACTTACTCAACTATGCCAGAGCCCATAATGGCTTCTGGCCGCACACGGAAGTTTCTAGCATGAATAATATTATGATCCCTTTGAGCCTGGGTGGCATTCCATAGGATGATTACACGGGTACCCCAAGATCTCCTAGGACAACACTGGATTCCCCAGGTGCCCACAACCAATCGACCCAGATGTGTATTAAAGTAGACACCTTAAAAATTCCCTTAGATATCAATAACTCTCACATCTTTCATGAATCTCACATACCAATCCACGTCTACGAGCATAGCAAAGTAATGCAACCATAAAGTAGCAATACCCAAGGTTTGAATGTAAGGCAATAGGTTCCTACCTCATCAACTACTTCCCAATACCCACATGTTATCAAGTCCTAGTCATGCAATGTTTGAGGGTTGAAACTAATGCATAAAAACTGGGTAATAAAGGGATATGATCAAAGTGTTACTTTCCTTGCTGACAATCGGAAAACCCAAGAGATTCGTAGTAGCAAGCCTCGCAGTCCGGAAACTCTATCGTGAACAAACAATAGCATACATAAGCACTCAAACATAATATGCAAAGGCAAAACCAAAAGAAAAGATCTAAACTGAAAGTTCAAGTAAAGAGCTTTGATTTGCAAAAAGAATTAATCGAATCAAAGTTACAAAACTCAAACTACGATCAAAAAAAGTTTGAATTCAAATCTTCTTGGAACCCAATTTTAAATTTTCAAAATCATGTTCAAGTTGTTTATCTGGACAGAGGGGAACAAGATGAAGATTTTGGTGTTGATTTTACTGGATTTGGATAAACGAGCAAAAAGTAGTGAATGTTTGAAGATCAGGGACTAAATTGCGATAAAAGTAGTTATGGATAGGTCCCTAGCTGAATAATAAACAGAAAAAGAAAATCTATCAGACGAACGTCCGCTAACGGAGACTAACGAATGAATTCGTTTGTTAAAAGAACTAATCGGGTGAATGTTCGTTAATTAACGAAACCTAAAACAAAAACCAATCTAAAAAATAAAACCAACTTTAATAAAAAAACGGACGAGTTTTTCTTCGGTTTTACCGGTTCGGGTGGGATGAACCGGCGGCGGCGACGATGTTCTCCAGCGAGCAAGGCGAGGTGGCGGCGGGCGACGTCGGTGACGGAAAGTGGCAGCGCGGCGCGAGGGCGACGAGGCGGCGGCATGCGGCGGCTTGGGCAGGCAGCGGCGGCGTGCGGCTGCGGCTGCG
>NC_041388.1:316021114-316055784 GCF_002162155.2 Triticum dicoccoides | reverse complement strand
TGCGGCGCGGCTCGGGTGACGGGGCGGCGGGGCGGTTTTGGGAGAGAGGGGGCGGCGGTGGCGTACTTAAGGAGGGGTCGGGCGGCTTGGGGAGGGGGCAAGGGCGAGGCGGCGGCGGAGAGGAGGAGTTCGGGTGGGACTCCGGCGGCGGCGCGGGTTCCGAGCGGGAGCCGGACTCGGGGAGGCTACGGACCAGCTGGGCTTCGGCCCAGTCGGTCGAAGTTTTTTTAAAATTAATTTTGCCGAAACAGAAAAATGCAAAAATAAAAACAAATAAAAATCCTAAAATCCCCAAAATGATATTCACGGTCCTCTACTAATATTTAGGACAACATGAACATTTTTCTGGGGTAAAATGCAATTTTTCTGAATTTAACCGAATGAAATCTCAAATAAAATTAAAATAAATAAATATTTTTATTTAAAATTAAATTTTACATTATTCCCACTATTTTGAAGAAGTCATATTGTCTTCTCTCATTATTTTATTTATTTTGGAATAATTGGAAAAATATTTTCAAATAAAAATCACTTAACCCAATTTTCCAATTTTGAAAATTCAAAAATGGATTTTTTTTAAAACCTCCAACTCTGTCAGATGGTCCTTGAGTTGCTTAAGGTCTCTAGGATCAAAATGGCCAAATAAAACCAATTGAAAAATGCAAGAATCATGGTTGCATATGATGACCTAATGATTAACATCCAAATTGAAAATTGGGATGTTACACGTGATGCCTATATAATGATCATTGCCTGTATATCATCATGATTATTTGAAGTTCTATCAATTGCCCAACAGTAATTCATTTACCCACCGTTTGTTAGTTTTCTCGAGAGAAGCCACTAGTGAAATCTACGGCCCCCGGGTCTCTTCCTTAATATGTTTGCCTTTGTGATCTATTTTCCTTTGGTTTTATTTTCAGATCTATTAAACCAAAAATAACTTGCTGCAATTATTTTATGCAAGATCTATTTATCTCATCTATCATATTTTTATCACGTCCGTTTGCCAATTTTGGTGTCGTTACCCGAAAGGGATTGACAACCCCTTTTACACGTCGAGTTGCAAGTATTTGTTATTTGTGTGAAGGTGTTGTTTACATGGTGTTGCTTGGTTCTCCTACTGGTTTGATAACCTTGGTCTCATCACTAAGGGAAATACCTAGAGTTGTTGTGCTGCATCATCCCTTCCCCTTCGGGGAAATACCGACGTAGTTCTAGCATACATCAAAAGGAATTTCTGGCACCATTTACGGGGAGACATCATGAACATCTACCAGGTTCCCAATCAAAAATCTCATCTCCTTGCAATTTACATTATTTGCCATTTTCCTCTCGTTTTCCTCTCCCCACTTCACAAAAATTTACCGTTTTATTCGCCCTCTTTTTCATTCGCCGTTTTCTTGTCGGGTTTGTTTTTGAGTGAAATCTTGTTGCGTAGTCACCATGACTCAAGAGAACACCAAGTTGTGTGATTTCTCAAATACCAACAACAATGGTTTTATTGGCACTCCGATTGCTCCTCCCGCCACTAGTGCAGAATCTTGTGATATTAATACTGCTTTGCTCAATCTTGTTATGAAAGATCAATTTTCTAGCACTCCTAATGAGGATGTTGCGTCCCATCTTAACACATTCGTGGAATTAGGCGATATGCAAAAGAAAAAATATGTGGACAATGATGTTGTGAAGATAAAATTATTTCCGTTTTCTTTGCGTGATTCTGCAAAACATTGGTTTTCTTCATTGCCTCGCCATAGTATCGATTCTTGGAACAAGTGCAAAGATGCTTTCATTACTAAGCATTTTCCGCTTGCAAAAATTATTTCCCTTAGAACCCATATCATGAATTTCAAGCAACTTGAACATGAGCATGTCGCAAAATCTTGGGAAAGGATGAAAATGATGCTAAGGAATTGCCCAACTCATGGGTTAAATCTTTGGATGATCATACAAAATTTTTATGCGGGGTTGAATTTTGTTTCTCGTAATTTTTTAGATTCCACCGTGGGCGGTACTTTTATGGAAATTACTTTGGGTGAAGCCACCAAATTGCTTGATAATATTATGGAAAATTATTCACAATGGCATACCGAAAGAGCTCCTACTAGTAAAAAAGTTAATTCGGTTGAAGAAATGTCTTCTTTGGGTGAAAAGTTGATGCTCTTATGAAATTGGTTGCTAGTGAAAGTGCTCCTTTTGATTTTAATGATGTACCTTTGTCTACCTTGATTGAGCAAAATATTGATGCCATAGATGTGAATTTTATCTCTCGAAACAATTTCAATAACAATGCTTATAGAGGTAATTTTAATCCTATGCCTTTTCCTAGTAATTCCTCTAATAATTATGGTAATTCCTATGGAAATACTTCTTTCAATAATAATAGGAACACCTCTGATCTTGAGAAATTTTTTAAAGAATTTATCAACACTGAAAAAAAATTCAATGCTATAATGGAAGAAAAGTAGAATAAGATTGATGATTTGTCTAGAAGTGTTGATAGGATTTCTCATGATGTAGAAAATCTCAATATGAAATTTTTTGTGCCTAAGGTTGAGGAATCAATTAAAGCTCTTTATGTTTCTATGGATGAAAGTAAGAAAAGAAACGCTATGCTTAGAGCTAGAACATGATTTTTAGAAAAATGTTTTCTAGTGATTGCTTTCATAAAAGTGATGAAGATCTTAAAATGATTGGTGTTTCTTCTATTGATTCCTTGTTTAGTAAAATTAAGATTTATGAAAAAGGGACTGAAGAAGAGTCAACTTTAGCTAGAAGAGGGTGAAAATCTTGTTAAGAAAATTGATAAAAGTGGGTTTGAAGAGGTCAAAACTTTAACTAGTGATGTGCCCACTATTTTGGATTACAAAGACTTTAATTATGATAGTTGCTCTGTGATTTATTGTATTCCTTTGTTGCAATCCATGGTGAATTCACCTCATGCTTATGAATAAAATAAAGCTTTTACTAAACATATTGTTGATGCTTTAATGAAAGCTTTGGAAGAAAAGTTGGAATTAGAAGTTTCAATTCCTAGAAAATTACGTGATGAATTGGAACCTACTATCAAAGTCAAGATTAAATATTATAAGTGTTTTCTTTATCTGACTTGGGTTCTAGTGTTTCTACAATTACGAAATCTTTACGTGATGTGCTTGGTCTTACCGATATTGAAAAGTGTTCTTTAAATTTGTACTTGGCGGATTCTACTATTAAAAATCCTATGGGAAGAATTAATGATGTTCATATTCTTGCAAATAGGAATTATGTGCCCATAGATTTTATTGTTCTTGATACTGACTGCAATTCGCCTTGTCCAATTATTCTTGGTAGGCCGTTTTTACGCACTATCGGTGCCGTGATTGATATGAAAGAAGGCAATATTAAATTCGAATTTCCATTAAGGAAAGGAATGGAACACTTCCCTAGAACAAGAATTAGGCCACCATATGAATCAATAATGAGAGCATCTTATGGATCTCGAAACAAAGATGACAAAACTTAGATCATTTGCTTTATGCCTAGCTAGGGGCATAAAACGATAGTGCTTGTTGGGAGGCAACCCAATGAATAAAATTTATTTTTGCTTTTTGCTTTCTGTTCTTGAGTGTTTACACAATTATGCTAATATTATGATTGTATTTTTGGTATTTTAATTAGTGTTTGTGCCAAGTAAAGCCTTTAGGATCTTCTTGGGTAATAGTTGTTTGATCTTGCTGAAAAATAGAAACTTTCGTGCTCACTAATACAATTTTCATGTTTAACCAGAGCATGATAAAATACCAATTCTTTTTCTAGAAGATTAATATACAAATTTGTCAGGCCGCCCTGATTTTTCAGAATTTTTAGACTTAGAGAAGTATTGGAAACACCCAGATTTCTACACACTGTTCTGTTTTTGACAGATTCTGTTTTCTTTGCATTGTGTGTTTGTTTTGATGATTCTATGGTTTTCTTTGAAGAGTTTTTGCCATAGAAAAGTTGGAATACAGTAGATATAATAAAAGAATAAAATATGAATTGGGTTGCAACAACACTTATAGTAGTGATTTGCTTTCTTATACTAACGGATCTCACGAAGGTTTTGTTGAGTTTTGTGTGATTGAAGTTTTCAAGTTTTGGGTGATGTTACGATGGATGAAGGAATAAGGAGTAATAAGAGCCTAAGATTGGGACGCCCATGGCATCCCAAGCTATTATTAAAAGAGAAGCAATCAACTAAGCTTGGGGATGCCCCGAGTGGCATCCCCTCTTTCTTCTAACGACCATCGGTATTTTACTCGAAGCTATATTTTTCATTCGTCACATACTATGAGTTTTGCTTGGAGCGTCTTGTACGATATGAGCGTTTGATTGTTTTGCTTTTTGTTTTAAGTCTTGATTCCTTGCTGGACACACCTATTTGAGAGAGCCAAAATTATGACATGACTTGTTAGAATTGCTCTCTATGCTTTACTTAAATCTTTATGAACTATGGAATTGCTCTAGTTCTTCACTTATATCTTTTTGAGAATGGTGTGCTTTAGTATTTTTTTTTTTGAAGAAATGCTCTCTTGCTTCACTTAGATTTATTTGAGAGTTAGTAAAATTTTCAAGAAATTCTCTCTTGCTTCACTTAAATTAATTTGAGAGAAAGAAAAACTATGCTCATGATCTTCACTTATATTTGTTTGAGCTTATCAAAAGAAACACATGAAAATTAGTTCCAAAGTGATAGATATCCAAGAAGGATATAATAAAAACTTTCATGAAGATAATTGGACAAAATAAACTTGATTCTTTGTAATAGTTTTGAGATATGATGATGTGATATGTGAGTCATGTTGATGAGTAATTATGTTTTAGTAAGAATATTGGTGTTAAGGTTTGTGATTCCCTATGCAAGCACGAAAGTCAATAGTCATGCAATGAAATGACATCCTACTTGTGGTGCATTATTCGGTGTTAATTATGCTCAATGCTCGCTTATGAGATTATTTGATTCTTGGTTGGCCGATTCTCAATCTTTTGCTAGCCTTCATTTTACACTAAGTATGATCACTACTCATGCATCCAAAATCCTTAAAACCAGTTTTGCCACATGAGTCCACTATACCTACCTATATGCGGTATTATTTTGCCGTTCTAAGAAAATTTGTATGTGCTATCTCTAATTTTCAAAATAAAATTCTCTTTTGTGTGCTCATACCGCTCGCGAGGCGGTGAGGGGTGGCCAATATTTTCCATGCTAGATGTGTTATTCTCACAATGAGTGTTTATTCACTTGTCATTGCACGAGAGTAAGGCAAACGTATGAAGGATGCCTAGTTCCAAAATGAAAAATGAATTTACTTTATGTTGTCAAATAATAAATTCCTTAGAAAGTGTTGGTATGGAAGGCACCCGTGGATACGGTTAGCCATGAAAAGTGAAAGTATGGTGGAAAAAGGAATAAACTTTATTTTTTGTTTGGGAACCGCCTATGATATATCTTGCATGGAAAGTTTTGGGAGCTCTAAGTCATTTTCGTTGGTGGGAAAAGTATGCCTCTCAAAATGTTTTTATCTCTCAATTTTCGCTTTGAGCTCTGGCACCTCTACAAATCCCTACTTCCCTCTGTGAAGGGCCTTTCTTTTACTTTATGCAATTTTTTTTACTTGAGTCTCCATCTTTTCTTATAAAGCACCAAGTAGGGGGCACTATGATCGTACTTGAGAATTGGGTGTAGCTAATATGCGAGTGTGTTTTATGAATGGATCAATGATTGAGCATGATGGGCTAGGGATAACTTATTTTAGTATTGATATTTTGAAAGAGATGGTTGCTTGTTGATATGCTTGAGTATTTAAGTCGCATGTCAAAACTATACTATTGCTTTGAACCGTATAAAGTCCAAATGTCCATGCTATAAAGAAAAGAATATGAGATGACATGTTAGGCAGCATTCTACATCAAAAATACTGTTTTCATCATTTACCTAATTGAGGACAAGCAGGAATTAAGCTTGGGGATGCTGATACGTCTCCAACGTATCTATAATTTTTGATTGTTCCATGCTGTTATATTATCATTCTGGGATGTTTCATAATCATTTTATAGTGGGTACTAACCTATTGACATAGTGCCAAGTGCCAGTTGTTATTTTCTGCATGTTTTTTACACCGCAGGAAATCAATACCAAACGGACTCCAAACACAACAAACTTTTGTGGATTTTTTTGGAACATAAGACATCCAATGGGCCGGAGAAGTGCCTGGGGGTGCTCCGAGCGGAGTAGAACCCACCAGGGCGCGCCTGGAGGCCCAGGTGCGCCCTGGTGCGTTGTGCCCACCTCGGGTGCCTACTGAACCGACTCTTTGCTCTATAAATACCCCAATATTTCAGAAACCCTAGGGGAGTCGACGAAAATCAATTCCAGTCGCCACAGAGTCCAGAACCACCAGACCTAATCTAGACACCATCACGGAGGGGTTCATCATGCCCATTGGCGCCTCTCCGATGATGTGTGAGTAGTTCTGTGTAGACCTTCAGGTCCGTACTTAGTAGCTAGATGGCTTCCTCTCTCTCATTTGATTCTCAATAGAATGATATCTTGGAGATCCATATGATGTAATTCTTTTGTAGTGTGTTTGTTGGGATCCAATGAACTTTGAGTTTATGATCAGATCTATCTCTTTTTATCCATGAAAGTTATTTGAGTCTTCTTTGATCCCTTATATGCATGATTGATTATAGCTCGTATTTATTCTCCGATATTTGGTTTTTGTTTGGAAAACTTGATCTGTTTATCTTGCAATGGAAGAGGTGCTTTGTGATGGGTTTGATCTTACGGTGCTTGATCCCAGTGACAGAAAGGGAACCGACACGTATGTATTGTTGCCATTAAGGATAACAAGATTGGGTCTATTTCTACGTAAATGGGTGGCATCAACCTAGGGAGCTAGAGATGGTGCGTACGAGAAGTCCCGAGAGACTAGGTGTGTGCATGGAAAAGAGGGAGAGAGATGATATGTGTCGATGTAATGCGTGTGAAAAAAAGATTAGTCTATAGCTCGCCACGAGGCTATTCCTGGCGAATGCCCCAATAACCATAAGATATGTATCTGGCGATGCCAGTTATTGCACGTACACAGCAGTAGAAAAAGAAGTACCATGGCATATTACAAAGATGCTACACCATGGCCGAGAACGTGTGCCCACGTTACGCCATCCAGAAATAGTGCCGCACTTTGAAACTAGAACCGTCAAAAATTGAGCTTGTGTCTCGTCACATTCCAAATTACTACCACACTATATTTAATTGCAAACTTGTTCACACCGATCACAACCTAAATGGTTTCCCACTTAGGTGAGTATTAGTACTCGGTTATAAATACTCTACTCCAAGATAACTGCAGATTCCTCCTCAACTCCTCATCCACAAAAACAAACAAGTCTTTCATCGTCGTTCCCTTGCGTCTTCCATGGCCTGCATGAGTTCTGGGTCGAGAAATTACTACCAAGGGGAGGTGAGCATGGAAGAAGAAGCATGAGAGATGTCCGGCCACGCCGCTGTAGCAGCTGACATGTTCGCCGTGCCGCCATAGCAGCACAGAGGTTCTGCCGCGCCGTCGATGCAGCAGACTGGTCCGGCCGTGCTGTAGAAGCAGCAGAGATGTCCCGCCATGCCATGAATGTAGCAAGGAGGTCCTCCCGCGTCGCGGCGGCCTGGGAAAATGTCGTGGGCAGGCGAGGACTCTCACAAGAGCATGCGCGCTATGCTTGATGGCCTGATGGGTCGGATCTCCGGCTGGATGAAGCTGCAGGACGAGATGAATGCCTCATTTGAAAATGCTACCACCGTCATCTGGGGACTAGGGGTGGACAATGATGGAAATATGCCCTAGAGGCAATAATAAAGTGGTTATTTATATTTCCTTATATCATGATAAATGTCTATTATTCATGCTTCAATTGTATTAACCAGAAACTTGATACATGTGTGAATACATAGACAAAACAAAGTGTCCCTAGTATGCCTCTACTTGACTAGCTCGTTAATAAAAGATGGTTAAGTTTCCTGACCATAGATATGTATTGTCATTTGATGAACGGGATCACATCATTAGGAGAATGATGTGATGGACAAGACCCACCCGTTAGCTTAGCATAATGATCGTTAAGTTTTATTGCTTTTGCTTTCTTCATGACTTATACATATTCCTTTGACTATGAGATTATGCAGCTCCCGAATACTGGAGGAACACCTTGTGTACTATCAAATGTCACAATGTAACTGGGTGATTATAAATATGCTCTAAAGGTGTCTCCAAAGGTGTTTGTTGGCTTGGCATAGATCGGGAGTAGGATTTGTCACTCTGAGTATCGGAGAGGTATCTCTGGGCCCTCTCGGTAATGCACATCATGATAAGCCTTGCAAGAATGTGACTAATGAGTTATTTACGAGATGATGCATTACGGAACGAGTAAAGAGACTTGCCGATAACGAGATTGAACTAGGTATGAAGATACCGACGATCGAATCCCAACCAAGTAACTTACCGATGATAAAGGGAATGACGTGTGTTGTCATTGCGGTTTGACCGATAAATATCTTCGTAGAATATGTACGAACCAATATGAGCATCCAAGTTCCACCGTTGGTTATTGATCGGAGATGTGTCTCGGTCATGTCTACATAGTTCTCGAACCCGTAGGGTCCGCACGCTTAACGTTCGATGACGATTTGTATTATGGGTTATGTGTTTTGGTGACAGAAGATTGTTCGAAGTTCGGATGAGATAACGGACATGACGAGGAGCTTTTAAATGGCCGAGAGGTAATGAGTGATATATTGGATGATAGTATTCTCACACCAGAATGGTTCAGAAGTGTTTTGGGTTTTTATCGGAGTACCGAGGGGGTTACCCGATCCCCGGGGGGAAAGATATGGGCCATATGGGCCATAGAGGGAAGGCATCCCACAAGGGGTGCCCCCATGGGGAGTCCGAATTGGAAAAGGGGAGGGGCATGGCCCCCCTTTCCTACTCCTCTTCCTACTCCTTCCCCCTTTCCCCTACCGGTAAAAGGAAAGGGGGCCGAATTGGACTAGGGGTCCAAGTTGGACTCCTCCCACTTTGCATGCCCTAGGCCGGCCTCCTCCCCTCTCCCTCCTTTATATACGGGGCAGGGGGAACCTCTAAGCACATCAATTGTTTCTTAGCCGTGTGCGGTGCCCCCCTTCACCATTTACTCCTCCGGTCATATTGTCGTAGTGCTTAGGCGAAGCCCTGCGCAGATCACATCACCATCACCATACCATTGTGCTGCCGAAACTCTCCCGCAACACTTTGCTGGATCAAGATTTTGAGGGACGTCGTCGAGCTGAACGTGTGTTGAACTCGGAGGTGTCGTACATTCAGTACTTGATCGATTGAATCGAGAAGATATTTGACTACATCAACTGTGTTAAACTAACGCTTCCGCTTTTGTTTTACGAGGGTACGTGGACACACTATCCCCCTCTCATCGCTATGCATCTCCTAGATAGATCTTGCGTGATTGTAGGATTTTTTTTGAAATTGCATGCCACGTTCCCCAACTTTAGTTGAATCAAATTTGACTACAGCCGGTCCTTGTTGAAGGTTAAAACAACAAACTTGACGAAACATCGTTGTGGTTTTTTATGCGTAGGTAAGAACGTTTCTTTCTAGAAGTCTGTAGCAGGCACGTAAAACTTGCAACAACAAGACATCTAACTTGTTTTTGCAGGGCATGTTGTCATGTGATATGGTCAAGATGTGATGAGATATAAATTGTTGTATGAGATGAACATGTTTTGTAACAGTTATCGGCCACTGGAAGGATCCTTATGGTTGTCGCTTTATTGTATGAAATGCAATCACCATTTAATTGCTTTACTTTATCACTAAGTAGTAGCGATAGTCGTAGAAGCAATAGTTGGCGAGACGACAATGACGCTACGATGGAGATCAAGGTGTCAAGCCGGTGACGATGGAGATCATGATGGTGCTTTGGAGATGGAGATCAAAGGCACAAGATGATGATGACCATATCATGTCACATATTTTGATTGCATGTGATGTTTATCCTTTATGCACCTTATTTTGCTTAGTACATCGGTAGCATTATAAGATGATCCCTCACTAAAATTTCAAGGTATAAGTGTTCTCCCTGAGTATGCACCGTTGCGATAGTTCGACGTGCCGAGACACCACGTGATGATCGGGTGTGATAAGCTCTATGTTCACATACAATGGGTGCAGGACAGTTTTGCACATGCAGAATACTCGGGTTAAACTTCACAAGCCTAGCATGTATAGACATGGCCTCGGAACACTGAGACCGAAAGGTCGAACGTGAATCATATAGTAGATATGATCAACATAGATATGTTCACCATTGAAAACTACTCCATCTCATGTGATGATCAGACATGGTTTAGTCGATATGGATCACGTGATCATTTAGATGACTTTAGGGATGTCTATCTAAGTGGGTGTTCTTAAGTAATATGATTAACTGAACTTTATTTTATCATGAACTTAGTCCTGATAGTTTTTGCATACCTATGTTGTAGATCAATGGCCCGTTCTACTGTTCCCTTGAATTTTAATGCGTTCCTAGAGAAAGCTAAGTTGAAAGATGATGGTAGCAACTACACGGACTGGGTCCGTAACTTGAGGATTATCCTCATTGCTGTCGGCATTCTGGGACGGGGGTCCCCAGACTTGCCTGCCTGCGGCCTGCGGCATGGCTCAAAGGGGGGCCCAGCACGGCCCATCTTCACCAACACAGACCCAAGACCCTTGCGAGGGGCCAAGCCTCACGGGCGGACGATGCGGAGCTTCCTCAGGCACGGCCTCATCAGGCTGGCTCGTGAGGAGGCGGAGAGATCAAGGCAGGGTACCTCACGAGGTGCCTGTGATGCAAGCCATGACGACCAAAGGCGCCAGGCGGGTGCCAGCCCGCGCAGTGTCCTCCTTTCCTCTTCGGTGCAAAGGGGGCAATCGCAGCCTCGGAGTACCGAGGCATCAGGCAAAGGTTGCCATTTCGGTGCAACAAGACCAAGACCAGGAGGACTGCAAGACGGAGGTCATTGTGGAGCCCAAGACGACGTCACCACCAGAGCTTTGTGCAGGCGAAGACTACTTTTGTCAGGATAACTGGTACTAGTTGTCCCCTTTCAAATTAACCCGCCATTGTTGGCTCCCTTCCCGCTCGATATTTGGGAAGAGGACCAGGGCCTCTATAAATAGGACTAGCCACCCCCGGGGAGAGGGAAGAAAATAAGAATCAGAGGGAGACGAAGAAGAGACGAGAGAAAATGAGAATCAGAGAGAGAAAGAGAGAAGGGTGACTGAACTCCTCCCAGCAGTTCGTCCCCCCAGCCAAGAACAGAGCCTCGCGAGGCTGTTCTTCCTTGTATTGTTCATCATCATCAGCCCAAGAGGCAATCCACCACACCACACATTGGAGTAGGGTATTACACCACAACGGTGGCCCGAACCAGTATAAACCATGTGTCTCTCGTGTTGTTCTTTCCATAGCTTAGATCTTTGCGTGGAGGAGGGGTGCAGGTAGCTAGGAGGCGAAATCTCCGCGCGCACCCCAGTGTTCGAACCTCAAGGGTCTGCCGGAACCCAAAATTCGACAATTGCTGCACAGAAGAATTACATCCTTGATGCACCGCTATGTGCAAGAACTGCTGTAGGAGCAACTGTTGACGTTATGAACGTCTGGCAAGCTAAATCTGATGACTACTCGATAGTTCAGTGTGCCATGCTTTACGACTTAGAATCGGGACTTCAAAGACATTTTCAACGTCATGGAGCATATGAGATGTTCCAGGAGTTGAAGTTAATATTTCAAGCAAATGCCCGAGTTGAGAGATATGAAGTCTCCAACAAGTTCCATAGCTGCAAGATGGGGGAGAACAGTTCTGTCAGTGAACACATACTCAGAATGTCTGGGTACCATAACCACTTGACTCAGCTGGGAGTTAATTTCCGGATGATAGTGTCATTGACAGAGTTCTTCAATCACTGCCACCAAGCTATAAAGGCTTTGTGATGAACTATACTATGCAAGGGATGAACAAGATGATTCCCGAGCTCTTCGCAATGCTCAAGGCTGTGGAGGTAGAAATCAAGAAGGAGCATCAAGTGTTGACGGTTAACAAGACCACTAGTTTCAAGAAAAAGGGCAAAGGAAAGAAGGGGAACTTCAAGAAGAATAGCAAGCAAGTTGCTGCTCCCGGGAAGAAGCCCAAGTCTGGACCTAAGCTTGAAACTGAGTGCTTCTACTGCAAAGGGACTGGTCACTAGAAGCATAACTGCCCCAAGTATTTGGCGGATAAGAAAGATGGCAAAGTCAAAGGTATATTTGATATACATGTTATTGATGTGTACCTTACTAATGCTCGTAGTAGCGCTTGGGTATTTGATACTGGTTCTGTTGCTCATATTTGCAACTCGAAATAGGGGCTATGAATTAAATGAAGATTGGCTAAGGACGAGGTGACGATGCGTGTCGGAAATGGTTCCAAGGTTGATGTGATCGCTGTCAGCACGCTACCTCTACATCTACCTTCAGGATTAGTTTTAGACATGAATAATTGTTATTTGGTGCCAGCGTTAAGCATGAACATTATATCTGGATCTTGTTTGATGTGAGACGGTTATTCATTTAAATCAAAGAATAATGATTGTTCTATTTATATGAGTAATATCTTTTATGGTCATGCACCCTTGATGAGTGGTCTATTTTTGTTGAATCTCGATCGTGGTGATACACATATTCATAATATTGATGCCAAAAGATGCAAAGTTAATAATGATAGTACAACATATTTGTGGCACTGCCGTTTAGGTCATATTGGTGTAAAGCGCATGAAGAAACTTCATGCGGATGGGCTTTTGGAACCACTAGATTATGAATCATTTGATGCTTGCGAACCATGCCTCATGGGTAAGATGACTAAGACTCCATTCTCCGGAACAATGGAGTGAGCCACTGACTTATTGGAAATAATACATACTGATGTATGCGACCGATGAGTGTTGAAGCTCGCGACGGGTATCTTTATTTTCTGACCTTCACAAATGATTTGAGCAGATATGGGTATATCTACTTAATGAAACACAAGTCTGAAACATTTGAAAAGTTCAAAGAATTTCAGAGTGAAGTGGAAAATCATCAGAACAAGAAAATAGAGTTTCTATGATCTGATCGCGGAGGCGAATATTTAAGTTATGAGTTTGGTCTTCATTTAAAACAATGTGGAATAGTTTCGCAACTCACGCCACCTGGAACACCACAGCGTAATGCTGTGTTCGAATGTTGTAACCGTACTTTATTAGATATGGTACAATCTATGATGTCTCTTACCGATTTAACACTATCGTTTTCGGGTTATGCATTAGAGACAGTTGCATTCACGTTAAATAGGGCACCATCTAAATTCGTTGATATGACACCGTATGAACTATGGTTTGGCAAGAAACCTAAGATGTCATTTCTTAAAGTTTGGGGTTGCGATGCTTATGTGAAAAAGCTTTAGCCTAATAAGCTTGAACCCAAATCTGAGAAGTGCGTCTTCATAGGATACCCAAAAGAAACTGTTGGGTACACCTTCTATCACAGATCCGAAGGCAAGATATTTGTTGCTAAGAATGGATCCTTTCTATAGAAGGAGTTTCTCTCAAAAGAACTGAGTGGGAGGAAAGTAGAACTTGATGAGGTAATTGTACCTTCTCCCGAATTGGAAAGTAGTTCATCACAGAAATCCGTTCTAGTGATTCCTACACCAATTAGTGAGGAAGCTAATGATGATGATCATGAAACTACAAATCAAGTTACCACCAAACCTCGTAGGTCAACCAAAGTACGTTCTGCACCAGAGTGGTATAGTAATCCCATTCTGGAAGTCATGTTACTAGACCATGACGAACCCACAAAATATGAAGAAACGATGATGAGCCCAGATTCCGTGTAATGTCTTGAGGCCATGAAATCTGAGATGGGATCCATGTATGAGAACAAAGTCTGGAGTTTGGTTCACTTGCCCGATGATCGGCAAGCCATAGAGAATAAATGGATCTTCAAGAAGAAGACTGACGCTGATGGTAATGTTACTATCTACAAAGCTCGACTTGTTGCGAAAGGTTATCGACAAGTTCAAGGAGTTGACTACAATGAGACCTTCTCACCCGTAACGATGCTTAAGTCTGTCCGAATCATGTTAGCAATTTCCGCATTTTATGATTATGAAATTTGGCAAATGGACGTCAAAATTGCATTCCTTAATGGATTTCTTAAAGAAGAGTTGTATATGATGCAACCAGAAGGTTTTGTCGATCCTACAGGTGCAAACAAAGTGTGCAAGCTCTAGCGATCCATTTATGGACTCATGCAAGCATCTCGGAGTTGGAATATATGCTTTGATAGTGTGATCAAAACATATGGTTTTATACAGACTTTCGGAGAAGCCTGTATTTACAAGAAAGTGAGTGGGAGCTCTGTAACATTTCTAATATTATATGTGGATGGCATATTGTTGATTGGAAATGATATAGAATTTCTGGATAGCATAAAAGGATACTTGAATAAGAATTTTTCAATGAAAGACCTCGATGAAGTTGCTTATATATTGGGCATCAAGATCTATAGAGATAAATCAAGACGCTTAATTGGACTTTCACAAAGCACATACCTTGATAAAGTTTTGAAGAAGTTCAAAATGGATCAGTCAAAGAAAGGGTTCTTGCCTGTGTTACAAGGTGTGAAGTTGAGTCAGACTCAATGCCCGACCACTTCAGAAGATAGAGAGAAAATGAAAGTCATTCCCTATGCCTCAGCCTTAGGTTCTATCATGTATGCAATGTTGCATACCAAACCTGATGTGTACCTTGCTATAAGTTTAGCAGGGTGGTACCAAAGTAATCCAGGAGTGGATCACTAGGCAGCGGTAAAGAACATCCTAAACTACCTGAAAAGGACTAAGGATATGTTTCTCGTTTATGGGGGTGACAAAGAGCTCATCATAAATGGTTAAGTCGATGCTAGCTTTGACACTGATCTGGATGACTCTAAGTCACAAACCGGATACATATTTATATTGAATGGTGGAGCTGTCAGTTGGTGCAGTTCCAAGCAAAGCATCGTGGCGGGATCTATGTGTGAAGCGGAGTACATAGCTACTTCGGAAGTAGCAAATGAAGGAGTCTGGATGAAGGAGTTCATATCCGATTTAGGTGTAATACCTAGTGCATCGGGTCCAATGAAAATCTTTTGTGACAATACTAGAGCAATTGCCTTAGGAAGGAATCCAGATTTCACAAGAGAACCAAACACATCAAGAGATGCTTCAACTCCATCCGTGATCAAGTCATGGAGGGAGACATAGGGATTTGCAAAATACATACGGATCTAAATGTTGAAGACCCGTTGACTAAGCCTCTTCCACCAGCAAAACATGATAGGCACCAAGACTCCATGGGTGTTAGAATCATTACAATGTAATCTAGACTATTGACTCTAGTGCAAGTGGGAGACTGAAGGAAATATGACCTAGAGGCAATAATAAAGTTGTTATTTATATTTCCTTATATCATGATAAATGTTTATTATTCATGCTAGAATTTTATTAATCAGAAACTTGATACATGTGTGAATACATAGACAAAACAAAGTGTCCCTAGTATGCCTCTACTTGACTAGCTCGTTAATCAAAGATGGTTAAGTTTCCTGACCATATACATGCATTGCCATTTGATGAACGAGATGACATCATTAGGAGAATGATATGATGGACAAGACCCATCCGTTAGCTTAGCATAATGATCGTTAAGTTTTATTGCTATTGCTTTCTTCATGACTTATACATATTCCTTTGACTATGAGATTATGCAACTTCTGAATACCAGAGAAACACCTTGTGTGCTATCAAATGTCACAACATAACTGGGTGATTATAAAGATGCTCTAAATGTGTCTCCAAAGGTGTTTGTTGGCTTGGCATAGATCGAGATTAGGATTTGTCACTCAGAGTATCAGAGAGGTACCTTTGGGCCCTCTCGGTAATGCACATCATGATAAGCCTTGCAAGGAATGTGACTACTGAGTTAGTTATGATATGATGCATTACGGAATGAGTAAAGAGACTTTCCGGTAACGAGATTGAACTAGGTATGAAGATACCGATGATCAAATCTCGGGCAAGTAACATACCGATGACAAAGGAAATGACGTATGTAGTCATTGCGGTTTGACTGATAAATATCTTCGTAGAATATGTAGCAACCAATATGAGCATCCAGCATCCATTGTTGGTTATGGATCGGGGATGTGTCTTGGTCATGTCTATATAGTTCTTGAACCCGTAGGGTCCGCACGCTTAACGCTCGATGATGATTTGTATTATGAGTATGTGTTTTGCTGACCGAATATTGTTAGGAGTCCTGGATGAGATCACGGACATGATGAGGTTTCTCAAAATGGTCGAGAGGTAAATATTGATATATTGGACGATAGTATTCGGACACCGGAATGGTTCCGAAGTGTTTCGGGTTTTTATCGGATTACCGAGGGGGTTACCGGAACCCCCGGGGGAAAGATATGGGCCATAGAGGGGAGGGGAGGTAGCCCACAAGGGGTGCCCCCCATGGGGAGTCCGAATTGGACAAGGGGAGGAGCGCGGCCCCCCTTTCCTTCTCCTCCTCCTACTCCTTCCCCATTTCCCCTTCCGGTAAAAGGAAAGGCGGGCCAAATTGGACTAGGGGTCCAAGTGGGACTCCTCCCACTTGGGGCGCCCTAGGCCGGCCTCATCCCCTCTCCATCCTTTATATATGGGGGCAGGGCCACCTCTAAGAACATCAATTGTTTCATAGCCGTGTGCGGTGCCCCCCTCCACCGTTTACTCCTTCGGTCATATTGTCATAGTTCTTAGGCAAAGCCCTGTGTAGATCACATCACCATCACCGTCAGCACGCCGTCGTGCTGACAAAACTCTCCCTTGACACTTTGCTAGATCAAGAGTTCGAGGGACGTCATTGAGCTGAACGTGTGCTGAACTCGGAGGTGTCATACATTCGGTACTTCATCGGTTGAATCGAGAAGACGTTCGACTACATTAACCGCGTTAAACTAATGCTTCCACTTTCAGTCTACGAGGGTACGTGGACACACTTTCCCCCTCTTGTTGCTATGCATCTCCTAGATAGATCTTGCGTGATCGTAGGAATTTTTTTTGAAATTGCATGCTACGTTCCCCAACAGACAAGGTGAAGCTCCACACCGAGCATGACCTACTGAGGGTGAAAATCGCTGGAAGGGTGTAGCAGGCGGAGGAGACCGCTTCCTTGTTGAAGAGGACGGGTGTCATCATCAAGAAACTTATGGATGAGAATGACATGCTCTGCATCAAGTGCGGAAGGCTGGTGTAGGAATCTGTGGATGCTGCCAAGCAGCGTATTAAGGACATGAAACTGATGAAAGAGATCATCGCCGCTCGCCGCAAGAACTAGTCTCCGTGACCTGCAGCGCATCAAGAAAGTAGAGATTAGCAAGCCAGATCATTGTATGCATCTTCCTTCTTTTGCAGTAGATGTATTTTGGGCGTAGCCGCATGTGGCATTTTTAATTATCTTCCTAAATATGTAAGACAATTATTATCCACTGTTGCCGTCCTTATATATTCATAAGACTTGTTATAAGTCGCAGTAGATGTTATATAGGTCCGTCGGATCTTACATCAAGATCCGTGCAAAATTTTCTTTTGAGATTTACTTTTTTTCTCTCTTAAATCTCAGTCGAGTGATACATATCCACGCCATTAAACAGGGGCTCGGGCGCCATTAATGGAGACCTTGGGAGAGAGGTGGGCGGAAGATGGAGGTCAAAGGGCTCTCCTCCTGATAAGCACGTGCGGGGGTCTGATCGCATGCCCCCGTACTCAAATAGCTACCCCGCACGACGCCTCCTAGTCAATAAAAAAAGGACACGCATGGCGGCATGTAAATGGTAAGTAGAACGCCCACAGTTTCAATAATATTTGGGTTTCCGATTGTAACGTGACAACACTTGTTCCAAAATGATTTTGTTGATTGTTAATGTGTGTGCCTTCGCAAAATCGGACAGCAAAATGACCACATCATGTTGATGCCATGTCATGACACCAAGCCAAGTTTCATGATTTTCATGCGTGTTTTGGACTTACAGGAATTAAAAAACCAAGTTTCTCAATGTTTTCGGCCGAGCCACGATGTCCAGATGTTTGAATTTCATTCCCATTTCTTGCATGGAACCTAGAAATTTACCCAAGGACACACATGTGATTTTTCAACCAACTTTGGTGCACTGGAGCATGTGCTTGTAGTTCAAATTTTAATTATGCACATTAAATGACCAGAAACTCAATTAATGTATAAAAAGGCCAAATGAACCCGGAATAATTCCAAAATTTAACTCGACACTCATATAGTTGTATGTTCCCTTTGTAAAGAAAATCAAGGGGGGCAGCGTATATCGTGTCGCACACAAAGGTGACATGTTCCCTCTCAGAACCATGAGCCTTCTTGAGAGAAGCTCCGGTTTGCAAGAAGCTTATTCCAAAACTTGTTCCAATTCGGCCAATTTTTTACCATAACATGTTAGTGCCATGACATGACACCATGCCAAGTTTCATGATTTTCAGGCATGTTTTGGATTTACAAGAATTTAAAAACCAAGTTTCTCAATGTTCTCGGCCGAGTCACGACGCCCAGATGTTTGAATTTCATTCCCATTCTTGCATGGGACCTAGAAATTCACCCGAGGACACACATGTTATCTTTCAACCAACTTTGGTGCACTGGAGCACGTGCTTGTAGGTCAAATTTGAATTATGCACATTAAATGACCAGAAACTCAATTAATGTATAAAAAGGCCAAACGAACCCGGAATAATTCCAAAATTTAACACGACACACATATAGTTCTATGTTGCCTCTATAAAGAAAATCAAGGGGGGCAGCGTATGTCGTTTCACACACAAAGGTGACACGTTCCCTCTTAGAACCACGAGCCTTCTTGAGAGAAGCTCCGGTTTGCAAGAAGTTTATACCAAAACTTGTTCCAATTCGACCAAAAAATTTACCACAACATGTTAGTGCTATGACATGACACCACGCAAAGTGTCATGATTTCCAGGCGAGTTTTGGATTTACAGGAATTTAAAAACCAAGTTTCTCAATGTTCTCAGCCGAGTCACGACGCCCAGATGTTTGAATTTCATTCCCATTTCTTGCATGGGACCTAGAAATTCACCCAAGGACACACATGTGATTTTTCAACCAACTTTGGTGCACCGGAGCATGCATGTGCTTGTAGTTCAAATTTGAATTATGCACATTGAATGACCAGAAACTCAATTAATGTATAAAAAGGGCCAAACGAACCCAGAATAATTCCAAAATTTAACAGGGCACTCATACAGTTCTATGTTACCTCTGTAAAGAAAATCAGGGGGAGGCAGTGTATATCATTTCGCACACAAAGGTGACACGTTCCCTCTCGGAACCACGAGGCTTGTTGAGAGAATCCCCGGTTTGCAAGAAGCTTATACCAAAACTTGTCCCAATTCGGCAAAAAATTATACATATGAAAACATGGTTTAGATTATCCGGAACATCTCGCTACCTAGACCAATGTACTGTGATTTTAATTCAACATAAAATGGATGTAAATATTTGAATTGGAGATCGTATGGTACATGTAGTTCATAGTGAAATATGATTACTACTATATGCATGTTTTCTATTATCAAGATAACATTTAAATGATGGTATAATTCGACAACTATCATATTCAAATAAGGAAAATTGATTCAAATTTAGTCCATATGGTAGACAACAATATATATGTTCATAGGGTGGAGTAAAATGTTCATATAAGATGGAAGATCAAAATGTAGGACTACATCCATTATAAACCGCAAGTTCACCTAAAGATATATTTGAATTCAACATAACGTGGATTCAAAAATTTAAATTTGAGATCCTGGCATCTGTAATCATATAAAAAGGGACATGACTCTTTCTTGTGGTGGGAATTGATTTGTTTTTTGTTGTTGTTAAGGGAAGCGCGAATTGATTTGGTACTGTATAGGCTAATCTTGTTATCCCGATTTTTTTACATTTTTCTTGTAGTTTTTTCACTGTCAATTATAGCAATATAGTAAAAGGGGACATGACTCTCTTGTGTCTTGTATGAATTGTTTTCTTGTACACGTTAAGTTTGTTCTGCCGAACATGGAATCTGCGCCTTGTTATCCCAAAATTTTCAAGCTCGAGTATCTTTTGTCTCTTCTGCTGTGAAACTCCTGCCTCTTCAACCCGTGTTGCGCCTTGTTATCCCGAAATTTTGACGCGCGCGAAAACTCCCTCCTCATCGGAAATCGGTCCCGCAGCCCAGACACGTGAAATCCCCCTTCTACTGTCACAGCCCTAGATTTTGCTTGTAGCTAATTACCTGAGTGAGCATCATGCATCATGTCTAAATTCTGAAAGTTGAATTGAGGTTAGTTAAAACCCTCATAAATCACTTCAAAAATAATCAACATTAAAATCTTTTCAAAGAAGTCCAAGAAAATGTTCCTCTTAGTCTCTGAAAATATTGGCAAGAGGTAAAACTTAAAACAATATTTTTGGAATCTCAGAGATATTTATTTTGGGCCTTTGAATTAAATCAATAACTATTTGCATTGGATATATATTTATTAATTAATTAATATATGTCCAATAATTCTGATATTTGGTGAAGGGATTTGGAATAATCCAACTAGTCCCTACAAGAATTATCAGAAGCAACAAAAATGATTTAGTGTCTAAAACTAAATCAAAACAAATTATAGAAAATGCAAAACAGAAGAAAAAGAGACAGAGAGAGAGAGAGAGAGAGAGATAGTACCTGGGCTTACCTGGCGGCCCAAGTGGCCTGCCCAGCCCACCACTGCAGCCTCCCTATCGTCTTCCTCCCCGGATAGAAGGACGAGCGCGTGTTTGCCGCGCGCTGGCCACGCGCCTCGCCAGCTCCTGCTTGCCGCTCCCCGTCGACGCCCTGGCCTTCTATGGAGACGCCACGCAAGCCCTGACCCCTCTCACTCTTCCCTGTGGCCCTCCTCTCCTCTGCTTCTCTCTCTCACCTGCGCCGAGCGCCGTCGTCGCCGCCGCTCGCTGTTGTCGTGGCCATAGCCACTGCCTCGCCTCGCCAACACGCCCAGAGGCTCCGCCTCGACCCCCTCCTTCTTCCACCCCAAGCCACGCCACCGCGCGAGCCCCACATCGCCGCCACAAGTCGTCTTCCCCGAGCACGGCCGCCGGACGCCATCGACAAATTCGCCGCTTCCAGGTCGACCGCGAGCCCACTGAGCTGCGGTTCGACCTCCCAGTGAGCCTCGCCGTTTTCCCCTCTCTCACCAAGCTCGTTTGCCTCCCCTAGCTAGCCTAGCCACCGCACCCGAGAGCTTCGCCCCACCGGCCATGGCGTCGCCGTGGCCATAGTCGCTACAGCTTGCGGACGTGCGTTCCATCGTGCTCAGCGTGCTCCCAGGAAGCCATATCACTGCTCATCTCTCTCTCCCGTACACTGTAACGTCGCGCCGGTCGAACCCGTGCTCCGGCCGCCACTGATCTTGACGCCGTCGTCACCTCCGGCCATCCCACGGGCTCCTACGTGTTCCATTGGATGCGCGAGAGCTTGGGCTTCGCACCGGTGGTCTCGGCCGCTAATTTGGTCGCCAGAGGGCAAAATCCGAGCCCCTCCGCGGTCTCGGCCTCGCCGGCGACTCAACATCGGCAGGGTTTGACCCCTGTTTGACCTCCCAGGCGTCCTGACGTGTGGGCCCAAGCCCCTGATTAGTTAACTCTAGATTAATTAGAACTAACTAATTTAGACAACTAAACAAGTCACTGACATGTGGGCCCCGCCCTGCTAACAGCCTGGTTAGGGTTAGTTTAACACTAACTAACTCAGTTAGTGGACTGAGTCACTGACCAGTGGGTCCCACTGGTCAGGTTTGACCTGGCCGACCCAGTTGACCTGCTGACGTCACACCTATGTCATGCTGACGCAGTAAAGCATTTTCTGGATTTAAGTTTATTCAGGAAATTCCAGAAAATGTTTTAAACTTCCAAAAATCATAGGAATTCAACTGTAGCTTAGAATGAAATAAATTATATATGAAAAATGATCAGAAAAATATGAAGAATCTGTTTATGGCACTTTCATGCATGATTGAACAAGTTAACCTAACTGAATAGGATAAATCATGATTAGGGCAATTTATGAACTAGCATTTGGAGTTGGAGTTTAACCCTGTTTGAGTTCCACTTCAATTAACTTGGCTTACTGCTGCATTAGGTCAATTTAGTTCCTTAACATGACATGGCATTCATTTGATTGTGCATTGCAGTGAGTGTTGGTTCTTTTGTGTTTGCCGGTGATTGTCCCCTCTCAGTAGACGTTACTTCGATGATGTGATTGATGACACCGATGAAGAGTTATACTATCTTCAGAAGTGCCAGGCAAGAAAAAACCCCTTGTTCATTCCGATACAATCCCACTCTCTCGCTCCTGCTCTCTTTTACTGCATTAGGACAACAATGATTCAACTGTTACATGCTGCGGTAGTTGAACCCCTTTCCTCTGCATGAACTATCATTGCCACAGTAAATATATGAAACCCACTAGCATGAGTAGGAGTTGTTTGAGCCCTGATGTGCCTACTCATTCATGCTTGTTTGTCATGCCTGCTATTGCATAGAGTTGTGTCGGGTCTGATTCATCAGGAATGAATTGGAATGGTGATGAACATGTCCTATTGTGTGTGAGCTAAGTGTGTGAACACGATTTGCTAAAGGTAGTGGCGAGAGGCGATGTAGGAGTACATGGTGGGTTGTCTCATTGAAACCGTTCTTAGGAACTGAGTTTTGTGTCTGCGATCCATGAACAGCTACTACCACTCATTGGGATCCTTAATTGACTCTCTCGGCTTCTTAATCACCCTAGTACTCTGTCCAGGAGTTGCAACTAGTTTCTGGTGTTTGTAGGTTATGTGTTGGCGGCCGTGCGTAGCGCTGACCCTAGGGGTGGGCTATGATGCAGTATATACACCGTGGCACGGTGTACCGGGCACCCGTTTGGTGTCTCGGGAACCCTGTTCACATCGTTCAGGGCCGTATGTGGAAACCTCAGCCGGACTCCCTGCAGATGGAACCTGGAGAGGCGATAAACCTGGACTAGAGACTTGAGTGTTTAGGTAGGCCGTGGCCGACACCCTCATTGGGCTTCCGCTTGAAGGTTGTCGAGTACATGTCGTGTAAACGATGGTAAGTGGTGGGAGCGTGTGTGAAGAAGTACACCCCTGCAGGGTTATCATCATCTATTCGAATAGCCGGATTCCTCGAATATGGAAACCTGGACCCCTTACATAGTTCATAGACAAGTGAAAGTGGATACTCTAAAACTCGCAAGATAAGCGTGAGTGCTATGGATGGCCTTCTCGTAGGGAGACGGGAGCGGATCCATAGTGGTGTATTGATATGGTGAATATGTGGACTCGTGTGCGCCACCTCAAAAGAGTTGCTTGCAGTCGTAGTTCAGGTTAGCCACTGAGTCAAAGCTGGCTTGCTGCAGTTAAACTCCACCCCCCCTTGTTGATACCGATGCATATGTAGTTAGTTCTGATGTAAGTCTTGCTGAGTACATTTGTACTCACGTTTGCTTAATTTATGTTTTTGCGGTGAGACTTCAGTCTCGCTAGTAGTTCCACGTGGACTTCGACGTTTAGCTTGTTACCTCAGCTACGATCTTGTGCCCTCGGCAGGATCTGGTAGATAGTCATGCTTCTTAGCCTTTTTCATTTGTAGATGTCTGTACTCAGACATGTTAAGCTTCCGCATGTGCTTGATTTGTATGCTATGATTGTTGGGTCATGAGACCCATGTTTGTAATATCTCGCTCCTCGGAGCCTAATGAATAAATACTTGAGTCGTAGAGTTATGTTGTGATGCCATGTTGTATTTATACATATCGAGCATATTGTGTGTATGATTGAAATGCTTGGTATGTGTGGGATCCGAAAATCTAGTTGTTTATCCTTGGCAGCCTCTCTTATGGGGAAATATAGTCTAGTGCTTCTTGAGCCATAGTAGTTCGCTACAGCCCGGTTCACCGGAGTCCTGCTAGCCTATTACTACTGCTCATGACACTTGACTGGCCGGCATGTGTTTCATTTCGTTCCTATGTCTGTCCCTTCGGGGAAATGTCACGCGGTGACTTCCGGAGTCCTGCCTAGCCTGCTACAGCTCGGGTTCCCCGGAGTCCTGTTAGCCCAGTGCTACAGCCCAGATTCACTCGCTGATGACCGACATGCTCGATGTGATTCATGTATGCCTGCCCCCATAGATCTGTGCCGCTTTGGGTTCACGACTAGCCATGTCGGCCCGGGTTCTCTGTCATATGGATGCTAGCAACACTATCATATATGTGAGCCAAAAGGCGCAAACGGTCCCGGGCCATGGTAAGGCGACACCCGTGGGGATACCGTGCGTGAGGCCGCAATGTGATATGAGGTGTTACCGGCTAGATCGATGTGACTTGGAATCGGGGTCCTGACATCTACCCCTCAGCGGGAAATGTGGCCTCGTCGTCGCGTGGTCAAAACCGGTGGGGGTACGTTCGTAACTTACCCTACATTTCAGACAAGCACATCCCTTAGCCATGGCTCCCCCTACCTTCCCCTTCGCCCCCCATTCGTACACCAAGGTCACCAAAACCCACGAAACCCCACGCTCCTTCGGCGGCCTCCCAACCGCCGCCCAGTCGGAGACTCTTCCCCAATGACGTCATCCATAATAGCTCGATGTCCCTCATCCACCACACCGGATGAGGATTCGTCGTCGATCTCGTCGTTCCGCCGGATCAGCCGCCCCATCCTCCACCTCCAAGGAGCTGCCTCGACGTTCACCTCGTCTATCACACCACCTCCATCCCCATAGTATCGTCTTGACCTGCCCCACCGGAACCGCAGCACCCACCTGCATTTTATATTTTATTCGATCTCACGGGGATGTCGGTCCTTGATACCGAGCAGTCATGGAGGGTCTCCATCGATGGCGCCGTCGCCGGCCACTTCCTCCACGGTGTCTCTCCTCCATGTCGTTGCTTCCTCGGCGACGACTTCCACACCAGCACTGGCTGCTGCTAAACCGGCTCTCGCTCGGGATGCTGCTCTATTCTTGTTGTCGGTCGCGCTGCTGCACTACTCTTGCTTTCGTTTGTGCTGCTGCTCTGCTATTGCTGTCGGTCACGCTGCTACTCCACTCTTGCTCTCGTTCATGTTGTTGCTCTGCTCTGCTCTTGCTCTTGCTCGCACTGCTGCTGCTACTGCACGACCTGCGACAACTACATGAGTTGCTGCTTTAGCACTCAGTCGCGCTGCTTCTGCATGAGTTTCTCCCTACTACTGTGTTCCCTGCTCGAGCGGCTACTGATTTAGATCGCTACTTCTCTGCCACTAGTGTTCGAGCGCCCTAAACTTCTATTGCAAATCCCTTCTACTAGTTCAATCAGTTTTGACAGTAAAATTCAGTTTCGACTGTAAATTTCAGTTTCTTCAGTTAAGTTTAGAGTGAATAGTATTTACAGCATTTGTCGGAGCGGCCGTGGCGTGGCTGATGCATTTTACATCTAGAACTTTTTGATGATATATTGTACATCATCTATTGCAGATGCTATTAGAGTCCCACTTCACATTAACGTTGTTTGTCTTGTCCTGCTTCAGCCTCGCCATCGTACACCTCATCGGAGCTGCTCTAATGACGAAACCGTCCATCACAGTGGAGTAGTACCCTCGGCTCCATCTCCAGAGGCCTCAGGTCTTCTGCCATGCCTCTGACAATCACACTAGCATCACCATCCTCCACGTCCAACCCAATGATGCCGAGGTCGACAAGGCTATGCCAAAGAGTTTGTACATTCGTCGCATCACTTTGTTACTCTGCATTCATGTCGATCCCTCGGGGATCATTTGGTTCAAAGAAGTTGCAAATCTAGAAATGAATGAATCATGGTCACAAAGTTAACAGTGAGAAAACTAAATGCTCTTTTGAACCACAATTTGAATCGGTTTAGCAAGATAGCCATTATATGATACTCATGTGGACCAAATCTAAGCTCACAAAATATTTCGAGGGCAGGCTTCAGCCTGTTGAAGACCGCCTACTAGAATCGCCAGTGGTTAAAAGAAAAAGTGAAGGAAAACATAGGAATTGGAAACTTTACTATGGTACTACTATTCGTGCATTTGGTTAGAAGGAATGGAGCAAAGCAAAACTGGAGGATTTTTTTTCTTTGGTGTCTCTTTCAAAGAAAAAATGTAGGAATTTTAATATCCACTTGGACGTCCTTTTCAAATTAATATGCATGAAGAACAGGACTAATTGCATTACTAGCATAATAAGATTCTTATTTTTTCATTTCCGTGTGGTTTGACTTTAATTTGACCATGTTTCTCCATTCTTGTGTTCTTCCAATTCATATGAACCAAACACCCAGGTTGATAGAAATCCTATGTTTGCAAATGCTCTGTTTTGCACGTGCATTCCTATCCTATTCCTGTGTTTTTCATGTCCCTGCGTTTATAGAATCCTCCAATTCTAAGGAGCCCTTACATATTTACTTCATTTTCAAATAGGTGTCAAAGAAAACTCTATGTGTTATGTCCTGCTCCCGTCGTGCCGTCATCAACCCCACCTGAGGTGCACCATTGACGGAAGTGTTCACTGCAGTAGAGATTCCCCCTACAGAATTTCTTCACCGCCTCAGCTCATCTTCCCCGTTGCTAGAAGCTACGCCAACTGCATTACCATCATCGACTGAGGAGATGAACATGAGGACTACACAGTTCCGGAAGAGAGGTCGCACTCTTTTGTGTCTGCTTACGTTATACATCGGTGATTATTACCTGCTACTTTATCGTTATGTTGACCTCGTAGACTCCGAGTCAGCTCCAAACTAATATTCAAACTTGAGTTTTAAAATTCTTGTGGGGCACATATCGAGGCAACACTGAATAGTATATGTCTACTATCTGGTTCATCTGGGGTCTTCTATGTGGTTCATGTTGGGTGGGCAACAAACAGTAGATGATCCATCGTCTATCTTTTGAACTAAACCTATAATCTACCTGCTATCATTAGTTTTGGATCTATCCACTCGTTTTCTACCATCAGTCTTGATTTCTGCATGCACCCCTTAGGCCTTACGTAATCTAATACTATGTTTTTTTATTACGCATGTCAGCTATTGTACACAATCGTACTAAACATGTAGAGAAAAAGAGAAGACCATTGTGTGGGAATATAATGTCATGCAGACGCCGCTCCATGGTGGGCGAAGTGGGACCCCCTCCCGCCATTCTAGATTATATTCCAGAGGAAGATAACTGTTCAGAGGGGGATTCAGAGGGAGTCGGCCACTCCTATTTACCCCCTGAGGTGTTTTCTCTAACCTGGCACGCTAATGTTGGTCATATGATGCATATGGCGTCTCACATTGCTTACATTATACATCTTATATGTCATCAACTTAGTTTCGATTTTCTCTGTGTGAATGCCACCTGTTTGGTTTCTATATCACACTCCCATCGTTCCTAAACATTTGTCTTTTTTAGAGATTTCAACAAATGACTACATACGGAGCAAAATGAGTGAATCTACACTCTAAAATATGTCTATATACATCTGTATGTGGTAGTCCATTTTAAATCTCTAAAAAGACAAATATTTAGGAACGGAGGGAGTATATGTGAATTATGCAATGCCATCTCCTTTAGCCATGGATCATATACGTGAATCATGTAATGCCATCATGTTTAGCCAGTCATAGTATATGTGAATTGTATTGTGCCATATTTGTTTTCGTAATGTATTCCATTTGTCAACAATGTTTATACATCCATTTACTCTTCCTGTGCATCAGCCATTTGAGTCGGTCATGGGAAAATCTGGAGTGAAAACAAGGTCTTCTGAGCAGTCAGTGCTACCTGTCGATGCAGATTTATTGCTGGTTACGGATAGCTCCTCAAAGGAGGATTCAGAGACAGATGACCAGTCTTATCCCCCTGATGTGTATGCTCTAACTTGGCAGGGTTATATTGCTCATATCATGCATATGGTGTCTTGCATTGCCATGCCATCTGCTTAGATTAGACATGCTTTGTGTGAATGCCTCATGTTTGCTTCCTATATCAGATATGTGAATTATACAATGCCATGTTTTTCAGCCAGTTATCATATATGTGAATTATGCACCGCCATGTAGCCAGGCATCATATATGTGAATTATTTCATGCCATCCTTTTTTAAATTACGTATTCCATTTGTCGACAATCTATGTATATTGAACTACTCTTCATGTGTATCAGCCATTTGAGCCGGTTATGGAAAAATTAGGAGAAAAAAGTCTTCAGAGCAGGCAATGGTACCTGTTGAAGCATATATCTTGATGGTTACATGTAGCTCCTCAGAGGAGCATTCAGAGACAGATGACCAGTCCTATATCTCACCTGAGGTGTATGCTCTAACTTGCAATGTTTATATTTCTCATATCATGCATATGGTGTCTTGCATTGCTTAGTTTAGACATCATATACACAATATTCAATGCCATCTGCTTAGTTTAGAGATCATACAGGCGAGTGCCATCCGGATAGTATATGAATCAATTATGTGAATTATATCGTGCCATCTTGTAGACTTAGACAACATGTATGTGAATTATTTCATCCCAACCTATTTTAGAAAGACATCATATAGTTTTGTCATGTCATCCTATTTAGATACTCATCCTATCTTGAAGTATGCCATTATATCCTGTTAAGTTATCCATCATATATCTGAAACTGTGTCATGCTATCATGTTTAGTTAGCCATCATATATGTGAAATTGTGTCATGTTGTCATGTTTGGTTAGACAACATATATGTGAATTACCACATCTTTCTATCATACAATGTCTATACTTTCAATTTCTTTTCTTGTTTATCAGCCATTTGAATTGGAGGGGTTGATGGCAGTATCTACGGGAGTAAAAACATGTTCTTCACAAAAGACGGTGCTACCCATTGATGCAGATAGAACCATGGTTGTACTAGCCCATGAACTAGCCCCATCCTACATAATCGAGACTCTTTCAAATCGTACACTCACACCGTTGGACAAAGAACTAGCTACACCCCATGTAACCCCAACCCCAGCAGATAGTAACCCACTTCTAGTTGTCACAGCACCATGTCCACCATAGAGTACCCCCACACGAGCAGTTTGTAAAGCAAATACAGTGCCCAAAGCACGAAGACCACCACAGCGAACCCAAACTCCACGTTTAAAGCAGAAGAGCAACTTTTCTCAGGTCAGATTCCGTAGCTATGGTCTATACTCCTTTGCTCTTGCATCACTGTATTTACTCATACCAACTAATTTCGAATTTGAAGGATCCAATTGAAACTCCTATTTCTTTAACTGGATTGTTGCTCTAACTTCTTGCTCTATTTGATTTCAGTTTCAGTTGTATAAACAGTTATGTTCTCATGTCATGCACATTACAAGTGTTGCCAATGTTGTGTAGTTTCCCACACTTATATTATGTCTATGCTGCTGTGTCTTAAAATATATGATTTGAACTGCATCTCTATCTTGATTTGGCAACATAAACTAGAATGATATGGACAATACAGTGACCATAGGACATAGATATATGTTTGTGTCATGATGTTATCCTGTCCACCTTACTACTGGAACGGTTCACCAAAATGAGTTTCATATACTACATGCTAAGCCTGTGATGTGTCTGCTTGTTTCTCTTGTAGAATGCAAACAGAATATTGGAGAAGAGCACCCCATTATGCAACAGTAGAGAAAGTAATGCAGATAAGGTTCAAGATAGTGAGACAACCCTGTTGGTCTCCAAGAAAGGTGATAAAGACTATCTTGTAGACAGTGAGACAACCCCAAAGTCCCGCGTTGATGTAGTGTTTGAGTTACTGGCCACTACCGCTGGCACAAGCTCTTTGAACACGCTACCTGAATCACTTCAACTTCTTCAGTCTTAGCTACAAGCTGAAAGGCATCAGTCAGCTATGCTGCGGCAAGAAGCCGAAGGACTGAGGAACTTCCTGCAGAATTCAGATGCATACTTTCTGGTGCAACAGCCGCTGGACAATTTTAGCGCCAAAAAAGAGAAAACTAATAAGCTTGCTAAGCTTCTTGCCAGCATGGTGGGTATCCAGGATATCATTTCTTGAGCTCTTCTAAAGTGATTTCAGTTCTGGACTTGTTTTGCTGTCGCGTTTATTTTCACTGGTGGCCAATTTAGATGCTCAGTGTATGTAATATGCTACTTGTTCACTATATTTGATGCCCAGTGGATGTAATATTTGTAATAGCCGTAATAGCCAGCGTAAATTGCTTGCTTATTTATTTCCTTATTGTCTTATTTATTTTTTGCTGGTAGTCACTGTAGTTTTTTTTTCTGTGGTAACCTTTTTTATTTAGAACTAGGCCAGAGTAAACATTGGCAACATACTGACCGTTGTAACCATGGTCCTGCTGCCTGCTGTAGTGGACCTCCTAAGGTCTGTATGATCCATGGGCCTTCTACGGGTTGTATGATCGGTTGGCCAAACATGGGCCGTATGATCGATTGGCCAAACATGGGCCATACTTTCGTGGACAATTAACGGACCGCAATATGGTCGTAAATGGGCTATAATGGGAATCATCTTTTTATGGGTCGTTAACAGGCCCATGTGTACAACGAGCTTAATTACAACGGCAGGCATAACATGTCATTAATGGTCCATATTTGACTACACCATGAAAACGGCCCAACGGATTAAAGGGCCACAGACGGGCCAACTTTAACCATGGGCTGAATTTGGCCCACAAGCGGAATAGGCCAGTAACGGACCGTAAGTAATCGAATGCTGGAAATGGGCCCAATAATAAATGAGCCCTTAGAAGGCCGAAAGATAACACAGACTGAAACAGCCCAATGGAATAATGGGCCGCTAATGGGTATAAAGCTATATACTGTTCATTATGGGCCAACTTCACCATAGGCCGTTTATGGGCCAAGATTTAGAAAGGGCCTCATATGGGCCCAAAGACGTCATGGGCCATATATGGGCCGGAAGTTACAACGGGCTGGAATCATATTGAACAGCCCATATGGCGCTACTGGGCCTAATTCGGATAGGCTATAATAGGCCGTACATTAACAGTACTTTGGTGGGCCGGGCAGCTACCTTTTGACTAAGTCAAACGGGGCGGCCTTTTGACCTGAATGGGCCACTGTTCGGCCATGCCACGTGTTGACGTATCATAGGCGCGTCCCGTCCATTTGCTGGATGACATATGTCCTAGCACTGAGCTGACACATGGATACTGCGGCGAATGAGAATTTTACGTGTGGAAAATCCCCAATGGTTAGGGCTGTTAACGGGTTATCGAAACCAAACTAGAACCCGATAGCTTAACGGTGACCCGTTATGGTGGATGCCATGTGTTGGTTACCCTTTACGAAAACACTTCCATGACGCGTGATTTATCATCAT
This sequence comes from Triticum dicoccoides, assembly GCF_002162155.2. Taxonomy (NCBI): domain Eukaryota; kingdom Viridiplantae; phylum Streptophyta; class Magnoliopsida; order Poales; family Poaceae; genus Triticum; species Triticum dicoccoides. Next base: position 316,024,148 of record NC_041388.1, on the reverse strand, counting down.
GGAAGTGGACACTTCCGTGATGATAATTTTGGTACTGTCATGGAACACTTCTATGACAACACAAGTATGTCTATCTTGATTCTCTCATAAAATCGCGATGGATGTACATGCATGACAGAAAACGTGACCTACTGTGACAAACAGATATCATCACGGAAGTGTATTTTTTTGTAGTGCAAATAGTAAATTTCATAAGCACCCTTAAAAGCAAAAAAATTCTTCTATTTGTTCCACATCATAGTAATCATATACACTATTAGTGTAAGAAGCTAAGGTTTAAATTCACATTAAAAGTGAAGGTGTGGAGCCTTCATCTTAGAGCAATAAGTATAATCATATCTTAAGCATAAATTCCAAGCATGCCATTGCAAACAATCAATTTGATCTCACAAGAGTTTCCCCTTTTGAGACAAGCGATAATCCCTAAAGTATTCCCGTTGATCCAAAGTGTCTCCCATTATCAATTTGAATGGGGATTTATTAGGATTGTCAAAGTAGTGTGTAATATTTTCCACATAACAAGCATCGAGGGTTTTAGGAGGTTCCCCATCTCCATGAGTAGCAAGTACAACTATTATTTTTGGTATTTCGTGTTCATATCCATAACTAAAGATATAAAACAAATTATAACGGAAAATAAAAACTACTTAGTGATAAAGCAAACAAGCACACACGAGAATATTCCCCCTATGCTATTGCTCCCCGGCAACGGCGCCAGAAAAAGATCTTCATAACCCACAAGTATAGCGGATCAATTGTAGCCTTTCTCAATAAGTAAGACTGTGGAACCCAATGTTGGTGTACAAAAGTAGGGGTCCTTTTTGTACCCCTTTACTTGTGCGTGGGTAGTCGCTCCCACACGCCCGTGGCCACGCTTGGCAGGGCAGAGGAAGCGAAGACACAAGACAACCAGAGCAGCGCCAAGCCGAAGGCGCGAGAAGCAGAGGGACATGGTGGGCTTTCCCCGGCAAGAGCCTTGCCGGGGGAGCTTACGTAGCCCCGGCAAGAGTCTTGCCGGGGTAACTTGCCCAACACCAGTAGAGCCGCCACCCTTGAGCCTAAGAGTTCTGACACCATCAACAACATTGGAACCAAGGCTCTGGAGGCGTCTGCATGATGGCATGCGGATCTTTGTAAAGACCAAGAACATACAAGACTAGATGAGAACTAGAAGACGGAAACCCTCCTTGCCGGGGACGCTGGCAAGGCCCTTGCCCGGGACACCTGCGAGACACTAGCAAGGCCCTTGCCGGGGACATCTGCGGGGCCGCAGCCAGGCCCCCACCTACCAAGGCTCCACCACCGTTCCAACACAGCAGTCAACCCGCCAGCAAGGCAGGCACCCGCGTGGCGACGTGAAGCTTCCAGGCCAACTCAGCGAGCACCTGCGTGGTGGCATGCAGATCTTCGTGAAGACTCCGCCACCGCACCAACTCAGCAGCCAGCCAGTCAGCGTGGCGCTGCACGCCTAGTCAGCTTGGACGCGCATCAGTGTGAGACGAGGCGGCGACGGACGAGATGAGCTTCCTTGCCGTCCCCGATAAAGTGAGGGGGCATGTCGGCAGCGCATTAAATGTGTTTGTCCTACGGTACCAAGCGATAGACTTGTATATAGTACAACTTTCCACCTCCTGTGTGCCACTATGGCGACCCCTTTGGCTATAAAAGGAGCCCCGAGGCATACTGGAGAAGGATTCGGACTTTTTGGATCCTGCACGCTTTGTAGCTAGTCCAAGAACACCAGATAAACACAAACCAGCAGGAGTAGGGTATTATGCATCACTTGCGGCCCGAACCTGGATAAACTTGTAACACCCACGATGCGGCTATATCTTCCACGTGTCAAGGCACGACTTAGAGGCATAACCGCATGGTGGTTTAGTCGCAAGTGGTGTAATCTTCACACAATCTGTCACAGCCCTAGCTTAGTCTTGCATGTCATTGCATAATCTCCATGCATCATGTTTAAATTTTGTTAAACTTGAAATGGGGATGTTCAAACCCTAGCACCAAATAGAATTCAACCAGGCTGAATTTGAAATCATTTCAATGAACTCAAAATGCCCTTCTGAAAAGTTCATCATTTTTGAATTGGTCTAGAACCTCTGCCAAAAATGGTGCATATTTTTCTAGGACAATTTGGATTTTTGAATTAATTCATAAGTATTTGAACTTGGACATTTAAATCTTATAAATATTTTTAAATGTCCAAATAATCCTAAAAGTAATTTAGGGCTGTTGGGAAATATTTCAAAGGTGCCCAAAATTATTTTCAGGATTTTACCAAGTGGTTTAGTATTTTTACTAAATCAAAAACGACAGCAGAAAATAGAAAAACATAAACAAGAGAGAGAGAGAGAGAGAGAGAGAGGGAGAATACCTGTGTTACCTGCGGCCCAACTACTGTGCAGCCACCTGGCCTGGAACTGCTGGCCCAGCCCACCAGGGGCTCCCGTGTCTTCTTCCACCTCTGCCAGGAGGACAAACAGGTGCGTGGCGAGCGCCAACGCTACCCTGACCACCTCCTGCTTCCCCGGCCCCTCCTAGCGACACCACAACAACGCCCCGCTCCCCTCTGGATCTTTCCCCCTTGCAGTGCACTCTCTCCTCTCCCCTGGTGCTCCCTCTCTTGCACCGCCGAGCGCCACCATCACCAACGTCACCGTCCGCCGCGGCCATAGTCAACCCCTCGCCCCTCTGTCGTGCCCAAGAGCTTTGCGCCATCGTCGTGTGTCGTCTCCATCAGCCACGCTTCGCCGGATTCCCTGTGAAGCCGCCTTCGGCCTCATCTTCATCTCCGGGCAACGGAGATCGCCACCACCGCCCCGTCGACTCCAGAACCTCCACCAAGCCGCCGAGCCCTCCGTCTGACGCGATGTGAGCTCCAGATCTGTTTTCCCCTTTCAGAGTTGTCCCTCGCGTCCTACAGTCGTCGCCCCGCGAGCACCGAGCTCCGACCATCGCCATGGCCGGCAAGCCTCGGTCTCCCGAGCTCTTCCGCTCGCTCCAATAGCACCCATGTGCTCGCAGGTTC
>NC_041388.1:316007508-316020841 GCF_002162155.2 Triticum dicoccoides | reverse complement strand
TCATGCCCGTGGCTCGGCCGCTACCAAAGCTCATCGCCGACTATGCTCCCGGCCTCCCCGCGCCCCCTGACGCGTCCCTGGATCCGCATGATCGCCAGCTGCCCTAGGACCAAGCAGCGCCCCTGGACGATGCCTGTAGCACCGTCCCGAACAGACGTCATCGCGCTAGATGGTCGCCGGCGGTCAGGTTCCGGCCAACTGATGTGGCCCTATAATTAGGGCCTAATCCACCCACTAATTACCCACCACAGTCACTAACAACGGGGCCCCACCGGTTTAATTAACCTACTAACGAAATTAGTTAGACTTAATTTGATTCCAGTGGACCCACACGTCAACATTGACTCTGTTGACGTGGCGTTTGACCGGACCCACCTGTCTGTGACACGAGCCAACACCGAGATACTGACATGCGGGTCCCATTGGTCAGTTTGACTTGATCGACCCCTGTTGACTTGCTGACATCACACCGATGTCATGTTGACGCAATAAATCATTTACTGGATTTTGTTTATTTCTAAATAACCAGAAAAATCCAGAAAATGACTTAAACTTCAATAAATCATAGAAATTCAACTGTAGCTCAGAATGAAATAATTTATATATGGAAAATGATCATAAAAATACGAAGGATCTTTTTATGCCATATTCATGCATATTTGAGCAATTTAACATCACTGTTTAGGACAAACTAAGTGAATGGCATTTCAATATTAACTTGTGGAGTTTGAATTTGAACCTAGGGTTCAAACCAACTTCATCTAATATGGTTGCGAGTTGCATTAGCTCAATCAACAACATATTGCCATGTCACATTCATGCATCATATTTTTGTATTGCATTGATTGTGTTTCCTCTCTGTTGCCGGTAATTGTCCCCCTTCAGTAGATGTTGTTCTGACGATGAGTTCGATGACACTGATGAAGAGATATACTATCTTCGGAAGTGCCAGGCAAGCAGAACCCCCTTATTCAATCCGATACAATCCCACTCTCTCGCTTCTGCTCTCTTTTACTGCATTAGGACAACGATTCAACTGTTACATGCTGCGGTAGTTGAACCCCTTTCCTCTGCATGACCTGTCATTGCCATAGTAAATAGATGAAACCCACTAGTATGAGTAGGAGTTGTTTGAGCCCTGATATGCCTACTCATTGATGCTTGTTTGTCATGCCTGCTACTGCTTAGAGTTGTGTCAGGTCTGATTCATCGGGGATGAATTGGAAAGTTGTGAACATGTCCTACTGTTGATAGCTAAGTGTGTGAACACGATTTGGTAAAGGTACCGGTGAGAGGCCATGTAGGAGTACATGGTGGGTTGTCTCATTGAAACCGTCCTTAGGAACCCAGTTCCGTGTTTGTGATCGATGAACAGCTACTACCACGCGTTGGGCCTGAAACCAATGGACCCTCTCGACTTATTAACCACCTTGATCTCTGTCCAGGAGTTGCAACTAGTTTCTGGTGTTTGTAGGATATGTGTTGGAGGCCGTGTGTAGCGCTGGCCCTATGGGTGGGCTATGATGCGGTAGATACACCGTGGCACGGTGTACCGGGCGCCCGTTTGGTGTCTCGGGAACCCTGCACACATCGTTTGGGGCTGTGAACGAATCCTTGGCCGGATCTCCTCGTGGATGGAACCCGAACAAGCGATAAACCTGTACTAGAGACTTGTGTGGTTAGTCAGGTCGCGGCAGACTCCCTCGCCAGGCTTCCACTTGAAGCTTGCCGAGATACACGACGTGTACATGGTGGTAAGTGGGGAGAGCGTGTGTGAAGAAGTACACCCCTGCAGGGTAAACATGATCTATTCGAATAGTCGTGTTCGCGGTAAAGGACTTCTGGGTTGCCTGTACAGTTCATAGACAACTGAAAGTGGATACTCTAAAATGTGCAAGATAAGCGTGAGTGTTATGGATGGCATTCCCGTAGGGAGACGGGAGCGGATCCATAGTGGTGTATTGATATGGTGAATATGTGGACTCGCGTGCACCACCTCAAAAGAGTTATCCGCAGTCGTAGTACAGGATAGCCACTGAGTCAAAGCTGGCTTGTTGCAGTTAAACTCCACCACCCCTTTGTTGATACTGATGCATATGTACTTAGTTCTGATGTAAGTCTTGCTGGGTACATTTGTACTCACGTTTGCTTAATTTATGTGTTTGCAGAGAGAGACTGTGACGCCCCCAATTCAGTCGTACACTAATCATACATGCAAACGTGTATGATCCCGATCAGGGACTCACGGGAAGATATCACAACACAACTCTACAAATTAAATAAGTCATACAAGCATCATATTACAAGCCAGGGGCCTCGAGGGCTCGAATACAAGATCTCGATCTTAGACGAGTCAGCGGAGGCAATAATATCTGAGTACAGACATAAGTAAACAAGTTTGCCTTAAGAAGGCTAGCACAAACTGGGATACAGATCGAAAGAGGCGCAGGCCTCTTGCCTGGGATCCTCCTAAACTACTCCTGGTCGTCGTCAGCGGGCTGCACGTAGTAGTAGGCACCTCCAGTGTAGTAGAAGTCGTCGTCGACGGTGGCGTCTAGCTCCTGGACTCCATCGTCTGGTCGCAGCAATCGGGTATAGGAAGGGGGAAAAGGGGGAGCAAAGCAACCATGAGTACTCATCCAAAGTACTCGCAAGCAAGGAGCTACAGTACATATGTATGCATTGGTATCAAATGGAAAAGGGGTAACATATGTGGACTGAACTGCTGAATGCCAGAATAAGAGGGAGATAGCTAGTCCTGTCGAAGACTACGCTTTTGGTAACCTCCATCTTGCAGCAGAAGAAGAGAGTAGATGGTAAGTTCACCAAGTAACATCACATAGCATAATCCTAACCGATGATCCTCCCCTTGTCGCCCTGTGAGAGAGCGATCACCGGTTGTATCTGGCACTTGGAAGGGTGTGTTTTATTAAGTATTCGGTTCTAGTTGTCATAAGGTCAAGGTACAACTCCAAGTCATCCTTTTACCGAAGATCATGGCTATTCGAATACATTAACTTCCCTGGAGGGGTGCACCACATTTCCCAACACGCTCGATCCCCTTTGTCCTGGGTCATGCCCAGCCTCGGAAGATCAACACGTCGCAGCCCTACCTAGGCACAACAAAGAGGTCAGCACGTCGGTCTAAATCCTATGGCGCAGGGGTCTGGGCCCATCACCCATTGCACACCTGCATGTTGCGAGGGCCGCCAGAAGCAGACCTAGCCCCCTTAATACAAGAGCAGGCTTACAGTCCAATTCGGCGAGCGCCGCTCAGTCACTAACGTCACGAAGGCTTCGGCGGATACCACGACGTCGAGTGCCCATAACTGTTCCCGCGTAGCTGGTTAGTGCATATAGGCCAATCTCCAGACTCAAATCAAATACCCAGATCTCGTTCAGTGTGTTATTTTGAAATAACCACGGACCCGACCAGGGCCAGGCCTACCTCTCTCCTAGGCGGTCTCAACCTGCCCTGTCGCCCCGCCACAAAGTAACAGTCAGGGACCATCGGGAACCCAGGCCCACCTCTACCGGGATGGAGCCACCTGCGCCTTTAGCCCCCAACAATGAAATCACTTGCGGGTACTCAACGAGTTGACCCGACTTTAGTCACCACCTGTATAGTATGTATATATGTATGTATATACCTGTGACCACCTCCCGAGTGATCACGACCCGATAGTATAGCATGGTAGACGGACTAGAATGTAGGGCCACTGATGAAGTACTAGCAACCTATACTAAGCATGTAGGATTGCAGGTAAGGTATCAACAGTTGTGGCAACAATGACAGGCTATGCAACAGAATAGGATTAACGGAAAGCAGTAACATGCAACACTACTCTAATGCAAGCAGTAGAGAAGATAGGCGATATCTGGTGATCAAGGGGGGGCTTGCCTGGTTGCTTTGGCAACAAAGAGGGGTCGTCAACACCATAGTCGTACTGGGTAGCAGCGGCGTTGGTCTCGGTGTCTAGCAAGAGAAGAGGGGGAAGAAACAATAAATATTAAGCAAATACATGCATAGCGATGCATGACATGACAAGTATCGGTGCTAAGGGTGCCCGAACGCAGTATGAGGTGGTGCCGGTGAAGGGGGGAAACATCTGGGAAAATATCCCTGATGGTTCACGTTTTCGGACAAATAAATCAGAGGGGGATAGTTGCGTGTTCACTATGCTAGGGATACATGGCGAATGAACGAGATGCGTCTCCGGATTTGTCTTGTCGTTTTGAGCAACTTTCATCTACAAAGTTTTTCCATCCGAGCTATGGTTTATTTTATATTGATTTTAAAAGATTTAAATCATTTTTAGAATTTATTTAATTTATTTAATTCAACATTATCCAGAATAGTGTTTGCTGACGTCAGCATGACCTCGACAGTCAAAAGGGTTGACTGGTCAACCTGACCAGTGGGTCCCACTGGTCAGTGACACATTTTAGTTACCATTTATAATTAAACTAAGCAGGATTAATTAGGGGTGGGCCCCACTGTCATTGACTACTTAATTAACTAATTAACTAATCAGGTTAATTAGGTAACTAATGTGTAATTAATTAATCAGTTGTTTAGTTTAATTAATCAAAATTAATTAAGTGAATTAATTCTTTATTTATTTATTTATTTATTTTTATTTATTTTTTAAATACGTTCTGGGCGGGGCCCCCTTGTCATTGGCCCCTGGGGGCCTTAGCAGGCGCTGGGTTTACGGGCGAGGCAACCCGAGCTAGTGGTGGGGTGCCGGCGTCGGCAGAGCAGAGACCGACGGCGCGTGGCCGTGGGGCAGCAGCAGCCACGTGCGTCGCCGGTGAGCTGGGCCAAGGCGTGGCCAAGAGGGAGGCAGAGCGGTACGGCGGCGACGCGGGATAGGGGCGCGGGCGACTCGGCAGGGCGCGGTGTCCAGAGGAAGTGAGGCGCACGCGAGTGGCGCGGGTGGCGCTGCCGTGCGGGGTGGACGGCAGCAAAGCGGCAAGCAGGGGCCGTGGCAGGAGAGCCCGAGGGCGCGGAGCATGCGACGCACGAGGTCACCGCGGGTGGCGGCGCGAGCCGCGATGCGGGCGCACGAGGCCGGCGGCAGTGAGCGGAGCCGGAGCGGGGGGCATGGGCGTGGGCATGTCCAGGGTCGTGCGAGCGCGGGCGGGGGCGATGGAGGTCGTGGCGAGCACGACAGGGGGCGCGCGTGGGTATGGGGACGGTGGGCGAGGCCTGGCGAGGTCGGGCAGGAGAGCAGGCGGGCGTGAGCGCTCACGCACGGCAGAGGTCGACGGGAGCAGTAGCAGCAGATGCAGGGGAGGCGCGTCTTGGGCGTTGCCGGAGTGAGGCAAGCGCCGTGCGGGCGCGACGGGAAGGTCAGGGGTGCGAGAAGGAGAGGCCCGGGCTCACGTCGGGTGTAGGTTCGGGGCAGCGGGGCGCGGGGGATGTCGGAGACGAGGCGGTGCAGGGGACGAGGAGACAAGGGCGTCCGGCGAGGTGGTCGTCGGTGCCTAAGGCAGCGGGGCGCTGAGGTCGGAGCCGGGTCGCATCGAGCGAGGGCGAAGGGATCGGGCTCCTCCCGATCCAGATCCAGAGCGAGGGGGAAAGTGGTGGTCGGGGAGATTAGGGTTTGGGTCCGGGGGGAAATATGGGGAGTGGGTGGGCATTGGCCTAGTTGGGCAGGCCAGCTGGGCCGAAGCCCAGTGGGAGGGGTTTTTTCTTTTCCTCTTATACTTTTCTGTTTTATTTAATTTTTGTTTATTTTCTTTACTGTTTTAGCTAATTGATTGGGCAACAAATGAGTTTTGTAAAACATGAGAGTTGGCCCACAAATCCCAGCATAATATATCCTACCACCAAAAACTAGTTTGGGGTAAATATCATTTCATATTTATTTTGTATAAATAAAAGGTTATTTAAATAATGTTTTCAATCATCATTTCAGGTTGTTTAAGTCACTTATTAACTTTCAATAATGTTGTTTACAATTTTATCATAGCCTCTGATTTATCTATTATTTATTGAACATTTTACTTTTAATATTTGAAAACTTTTATTGTTTGCTTGATTTTAAATTTTGAACTTGAAATGGTTTCGAACTAATGCGAGATTAGCAACAATAACCGAGGCGACGTGGCATCATTAACGTGGGATTACTGTAGCTTAATTACCCGGGCATCACAATTCTCCTCCACTACAAGAAATCTCGTCCCGAGATTTAAGAGATGGAGAAGGCGGAATTGTCTGGTTACGAAATTCTAACGAATCTTCTCAGTCTTGGTTGCTCTTCTCGAAGAGGTCGATCCATTACATTGATGTCTCCATTCCTCTATTTTGGGCCATCATGATGAAGTCGTCATCTTTTCTTCGGAAGTTTCCTCGTACTTACGAAAAGGTTAAGGGGTATCTTCGGAAGGACTGAGTGCTACAAAGTTGCTTATCGGGTAGATAACATCAGGGAAGGTGGCGGAAAGTAACTCTTGAATTGAAACTTCAGAAATTGCCGAGAGCAAGGTAAGGAGATACCCTGAGAAGTTTCGAGCGGGTAGGCAATCGTTCGATGCCTAAACAAAGTGTGAAAGGGGGGCCAGAGCAACGAGAATAAGTATTGCGTCTGATACCGGAATTGATGATCTCATCGGAAGGTGGCTCGTGAATTACATATGAGGCCACGCGCGAGGAATAGCTTTGGGAACCGGGGGTGTACAAGAGAGTCAGGTTTCGATCCTGGGGCCTGTGGGTTATGGTCCCACCATGTGGGTTGAAAGCAGGAAAGCGCTATCAGGTGCACGGTCAAGATAGCAAGGTATGTAAGAGGATAGCCTGTCATTTATGTTGGCAACAACATTGGTACCAAGGGTGAGAGACGAAGAGAACCATTTCCCTGCTCGTTGAAACGAGGTGCACCAATAGACAAGGTTCTCATCCATCAGTGGTTACCGGAATGTCATCATGAATAGTAACAGGGTCTTCCTGACAGAATTGTACACCGAGGTGTTTACATAAGCAGGAGAATATTACTGCTTAGATCATATAGATCACAAGAAACGTTAAACCAACCAATGGAAAGAAAAATATGATTATCAGATTAAACAGAACAATGGAAAGGAAAATGTCTTTAAACACATATTTCAAGGGTATACCCTTCCCAAGGACAAGCAGAGTACGATATCCATGACAGGATATATCATAGAAAACCCTTTAGGAAAAGGGAGAGAAATTTGATGACATTACCCATACAACGGTGTTTGGATGATTAATAAAGAATTTTTAGCATTGTTCTTCAAATGCTCTTATTGAAAATCGGAGTACCACAGTCATGCTTCGAGGTAGCATTGGCACGGTCTTCAAGCAAAGGTCAGACTTTGGATACAAAGGATCCATTGGAAACAACTTATAGAATAAGTCTTACAATTTCCTCATGGAACAATGGATAACCTTGCTGAAAATAAATCTATAACAATAGGGCCTCCGGCCAGGTGTGCTAGGCATGACATTACCTTGCTGGGTCATATAAATACCAAGGTTATAACTCTTGGAAATATGTTCCAACCATCATATCTGACTGAGATTCAGATCTGATTGGTGTCAAGATACCTCAGACTCGGGACGCCTGAGAAGAGAAGGTGCAACACAAATCAATGAGATAACATTGTAAGATTCTTGGGAAATGAACTATGGAAGCGACTTCCAAAACAAGAGTTCACCATTAAACCAAGGAGAGGATGAGGAGGTGGCTGATGATCTCAGCGACAATTCATTGGGATTTCCAAAGATGGATTTCCACAATTATGTGAACAAGGAGATAACATCTGTCGGATCAAATGATATAATGAGGTATGCTCGAGGAAAACATACACAATTAAACATTGGTTGAAAAGTGCACCCGAAATATGGGTTGGGTTGCATGACCAACATCGAAATGGCGATTTAGCAACCACCACATTAAATTGGAATTATTGTCCATTAACTTTAAAGCAATAGGGTTGCTAGAGATGTTAAATTCTCAGAACATAGTTCACTCAACACGGGTACCATGAAAAGAATGGTGATGGCAAGAAGCATCATTGTATCAAGAATTTCTTTAGAGGTGGTGAAACTCTCACAACATCCTTGACAAAAAGGCAGTAATACTTCAAGGTAGATCATAATATGAGCTGGATAGCAAGGAACTCAAGGTATAACACAGAACACAAACAAGTTTGTGTTGGAGGGAAGGCAATAAGGTGGCCGATGATAACACCAATCATCGAGGGGCAAGGATGGTATTTCTCATCAAGAATTTAATTGATATCCTGGAAGAGCTCGAAAGGATGATGATGACCACGACACATTTGTCGAGAGATTTCATGAAGATGTAATCAACCGGTGATGACATCAAGTCAAAGGAATGATGAAGCGAAAGGTTATTGGAACCATGGGTAGGACACAAACTCGAAATCAAGTTTGTTGTTCTAGGAGAAATGATATGACAAGGAAGATGGATGTAAGCTTAGCTCATCATCGAAAATTTTGCTACGGGGAGAAGGGCCAGGTAGCACAGTTGAAATTTCACACGATAATGATATAGCCGATCAGGCTTGGGATGACATGAAGGATTAATAAACTCGTAAGCAACGAAAATTATTTAGAGTTATTGAATCGGAGTGCGGACTCGATTCACTATTTGGTTTTCTTGGTTGAAGACAACCCAGAACCCGTGGGAATTCTGAAATAGGTGAGAAGCAAAACTAGATGAAGACTCATAAGTAGTTATGTAGTTTGGTGATATTCTCGAGATAACGGAGGTGAAACTCGGAGGTAGATCGGAATAGAACTGATTTGTATCGTAGACTTGCGATAGCAGATACTTTAATCTTGTCAAAATAGACGAGGCAATGGAGTGGTTTCCTTTCAGATATATTGAATAACATTAGCATGGTTGGAACAATGATTGCAAAAGGCCAGATCCCAGATATAAGATGAACTTATACCAAGGGAATAATCAATTTAAGAGAAGCTTTAATGGTCAGATCTGCATCGTTTCCATGGGCATGAACACAAGTTCAAGGTCGACTCCCACTTCTCCAATGCATGACCATTCATTCACTTCTCGTCCTCGAAGAAGTTGTAAGGTAGAAACTTATCTGGTAAAACACCAGAAGGGTATGACTTGTGAAAACCTTCGGGTTCATACGATTTTTAGGGAAGGTATAGGTTCAACCCATCAGGACATCTTAGAAACATATACATCAAGCTTCAAGAGTAAATGTCACCAGCTCGAAAAGCAGAGCATGGTTGGCCAAATTAGAGAATAGGATTTACCGATGGCCTTATGTATCAAGGAAAGAACTCCAGGTTTTGAGAATATGCAAGAACGGTCAGATAATAATCCACCAAAGGATCTAGCGGACCGCAAAGGATGTAATGTGAGTAACGGTACTCAGCCAGAAGAAGAGACAATGCAAAGGCATGGGATTATAGAAACAACAGACTAATTCAAAGCTCACATGCAGATGAATTATGATCTCCATATCAAGGGATCAGAAGCAAATGCTCTGATGAAGGATGGGTAAGTTGGGCAAGCTTAGGGGTACAGTCGATGGCAATTTGATTGGTTGAGATCCAGCTCATGTTTAAAATGACGCCTGAGCTAGAAGGATGAATTCTAGGATCTGATTGAGGATTGCTGGCATTCACAACATATTGAATCAACTGACTCAAGATGATAGTGATAAAGGATACCAATAAGATTACTAGACTTATGGGATTAACCATAATGTAAGCAAGCAAGAATTTCAAGAGCAATATGCTGCTGAGGATTTTCGGATGTTCGAATGGTATTTCAAAGATTTTTAAAAAAACACCTGAATAACTGGGGATGAACGAATCCCCAGTAAGTGTGAGAAATTATCCGTAGGGGTATTCATGTTGCAAAGAACAACATGGTAGTAAGATCAAAGGATTCTCGGGACAACAGAGAGTATTTCGGGGCATCTTGCAATAACAAGAGCAATGGGGATGTTTGTATTTATGGCAAGTGCCTGTAGTTTTCCATAGAGGTTTATCGATGGATGGAAATTGCAAAAGCGATGGCACAAAGTCTCGAGAGAACATCATAGAGTACCTTTGGAATCCTTCGATGCACCAAGCAATCATCTGGAATGAGGGAATCTTCGGGAGGAAGTAATTACAAGAACCTAGAGTTAGAGTTAGCAAAATCATTTAACCCGAATAGAAGAGAGTTCAGAGTCACAGAGTAAGGATCGAGGAGTAAAAGATCCTAATACCACCCAGATGGCGACGTGGGCCCGTAAGGCACACAGCCATGTTAGTAAAAAGTTTTGTAATGTCTAGACTCGACTTCGACCAAGGAGTGTGGAAGGGGGATTCCTACAAGTAGTCGGCTCTGATACCAACTTGTGACGCCCCCAATTCAATTGTACACTAATCATACACGCAAACGTGTACGATCAAGATCAGGGACTCACGAGAAGATATCACAACACAACTCTACAAATAAAATAAGTCATACAAGCATCATATTACAAGCCAGGAGCCTCGAGGGCTCGAATACAAGAGCTCGATCTTAGACGAGTCAGCGGAAGCAACAATATCTGAGTATAGACATAAGTAAACAAGTTTGCCTTAAGAAGGCTAGCACAAACTAGGATACAGATCAAAAGAGGCGAATGCCTCCTGCCTAGGATCCTCCCAAACTACTCCTGGTCGTTGTCAGCGGGCTGCACGTAGTAGTAGGCACCTCCAGTGTAGTAGGAGTCGTCGTCGACGGTGGCGTCTACCTCCTGGACTCCACCGTCTGGTCGCACCAATCGGGTATAGGAAGGGGGAATGGGGGAGCAAACCAACCGTGAGTACTCATCCATAGTACTTGCAAGCAAGGAGCTACACTACATATGTATGCATTGGTATCAAATGGAAAAGGGGTAACATATGTGGACTAAACTGCAGAATGCCGGAATAAGAGGGGGATAGCTAGTCCTATCAAAGAGTATGCTTCTGGTAACCTCCATCTTGCAGCAGAAGAAGAGAGTAGATCGTAAGTTCACCAAGTAACATCGCATAGCATAATCCTAACCGATGATCCTCCCCTCGTTGCCCTATGAGAGAGCGATCACCAGTTGTATTTGGCACTTGGAAGGGTGTGTTTTATTAAGTATCCGGTTCTAGTTGTCATAAGGTCAAGGTACAACTCCAAGTCGTCCTGTTACCGAAGATCACGGCTATTCGAATAGATTAACTTCCCTGGAGGGGTGCACCACATTTCCCAACACGCTCGATCCCCTTTGTCTGGACACACTTTCCTAGGTCATGCCCGGCCTCAGAAGATCAACACGTCGCAGCCCTACCTAGGCACAACAGAGAGGTCAGCACGCCGGTCTAAATCCTATGGCGCAGGGGTCTGGGCCCATCGCCCATTGCACACCTGCACGTTGTGAGGGCGGCCGGAAGCAGACCTAGCCCCCTTAATACAAGAGCAGGCTTACGGTCCAATCCGACGCGCGCCGCTCAGTCGCAGACGTCACGAAGGCTTCGGCTGATACCACGACGTCGAGTGCCCATAACTGTTCCCGCGTAATTGGTTAGTTCTTATAGGCCAATGGCCAGACTCAGATCAAATACCCATATCTCGTTAAGAGTGTTATTTTGAAATAACCACGGACGCCGACCAGGGCCAGGCCCACCTCTCTCCTAGGCGGTCTCAACCTGCCCTGTCGCTCCGCCACAAAGTAACAGCCATGGACCATCGGGAACCCAGGCCCACCTCTACCGGGATGGAGCCACCTGCCCCTTCAGCCCCCAATATTGGAATCACTTGCGGGTACTCAACGAGCCGACCCGACTTTAGTCACCACCTGCATAGTATGTATATATGTATGTATATACCCGTGACCACCTCCCGAGTGATCACGGCCCGATAGTACAGCATGGCAGACGGACTAGAATGTAGGGCCACTGATGAAGTACTAGCAACCTATACTAAGCATGTAGGATTGCAGGTAAGGTATCAACAGCCGTAGAAACAATGACATGCTATGCAACAGAATAGGATTAACGGAAAACAATAACATGCTACACTACTCTAATGCAAGCAGTATAGCAGAATAGGCGATATCTGGTGATCAAGGGGGGCTTGCCTAGTTGCTCTGGCAAGAAAGAGGGGTCGTCAACACCGGAGTCGTACTGGGTACCAGCGGCGTCGGTCTCGATGTCTATCGAGAGAAGAGGGGGAAGAAACAATAAATATTAAGAAAACAGATGCATAGCGATGCATGACATGACAAGTATCGGTGCTAGGGGTGCCCTAACGCGGTATGAGGTGGTACCGGTGAAAGGCGGAAACATCCGGGAAAATATCACCGGTGTTTCGCGTTTCTGGACAAATGAATCAGAGGGGGAAAGTAGCGTGTTCGCTATGCTAGGGATGCGTGGTGGACAAACGGGCTGCGTATCCGGATTCGTCTCGTCGTTCTGAGCAACTTTCATGTACAAAGTTTTTCCATCCGAGCTATGGTTTATTTTATATTGATTTTAAAAGATTTAAATTATTTTTAGAATTTATTTAATTTATTTAATTCAACATTATCTAGACTAGTGTTTGCTGACGTCATCATGATGTCAGCATGACGTCAGCAGTCAACAGGGTTGACTAGTCAACCTGACAAGTGGGTCCCACTTGTGAGTGACAAATTTTAGTTACCCATTTATAATTATACTAAGCAGGATTAATTAGGGGTGGGCCCCACTGTCATTGACTACTTAATTAAAATTAACTAATCATGTCAATTAGGTAACTAATGTGTAATTAGTTTAATTAGTTGTTTAGTTTAATTAATCAAAATTAATTAAGTTAATTAATTCTTTAATTATTTAGTTCTTTAATTAATTAATTATTTTTATTTTTATTTATTTATATCTTTATTTTATTTTTATTTTTTTAAATATGTTCTGGGAGGGGCCCCCTTGTCATTGGCCACTGGGGACCTTAGCGGGCGCTGGGTTTACGGGCGAGGCAACCCGAGCCAGTGGCGGGGTGCCGGCGTGGCGTCGGCGGAGCAGAGAGCGATAACGCGCGGCCGCGGGGCAGCAGCAGCCACGGGCGTCGCCGGTGAGCTAGGCCGAGGCGTGGCCAAGGGGGAGGTAGAGCGGTACGGCGGTGACGCAGAATAGGGGCGCGGGCGACTCGGCGGGGCGCGGTGTGCAGAGGAAGTGAGGCGCGCGTGAGTCGCGCGGGTGGCGCTGCCGTGCGGGGTGGACGGCAGCGAAGCGGCGAGTAGGGGCCGTGGCAGGAGAGCCCGAGGGCGCGGAGCATGCGACGCACGAGGCCACCGCGGGTGGCGGCACGAGCCGCGG
>NC_041388.1:315985095-316006970 GCF_002162155.2 Triticum dicoccoides | reverse complement strand
GAGGTGGTCGTCGGTGACGAAGGCAGCGGGGCGCTGAGGTCGGAGCCGGGTCGCATCGAGCGAGGGCGAAGGGATCGGGCTCCTCTAGATCCAGATCCAGAGCGAGGGGGGAAGTGGTGGTCGGGGAGATTGGGTTTGGGTTCGGGGGGAAATATGGGGGGTGGGGTGGGCCTTGGCCCAGTTGGGCAGGCTAGCTGGGCCGAAGCCCAGTGGGAGGGGGTTTCTCTTTTCCTCTTTTACTTTTCTGTTTTATTTACTTTTCGTTTATTTTCTTTTCTGTTTTAGCTAATTGTTTGGGCAACAAATGAGCTTTGTAAAACATGAGAGTTGGCCCACAAATAACAGCACAATATATCCTACCACCAAAAACTAGTTTGGGGTAAATATCATTTCATATTTATTTTGTATTAATAAAAGTTTATTTAAATAATGTTTTAAATCATCGTTTGAGGTTGTTTAAGTCACTTATTAACTTTCAATAATGTTGTTTACAATTTTATCATAGCCTCTGATTTATCTACTATTTATTGAACATTTTTGTTTTAATATGAGTCAATTACACTTGTGGTGCTAAAACTTGGCGTAAACAGTCACTTTAGTGCTAGAACTTGCGGCATACATTAAAATGGTGCAAAAACTTGGCTTGAGCATGCAAATACGGTGCAAATCTCGTTTGTATACTCCGGCGAAGCTGGCGAGGCATGACAACATGGCATAGGGCCCGCTGTTAGTGACTATATGGTGAAGATTGGGCGTGTGGTGTTCTCTTTAAAAAAACCTCAAATTTTTTATTTTTTCTCACGTAAAGCCCCCTGTGAGGTGTACAACAACTGCATGTATGGCATTGGGTGGTCCCACCTGTCAGCCCACATCACAAATTTTATTAAAACAACATAAAAACATTAAAGCTTGCACAATTTTATATACAACATGAATATTTTATTAAAAGAACTTGTACATTTTTGAACTGATATGATAATTTTTAAATACACATATTTCCTAAAATTACTTTTATATTTTATTTAATATGAAAAAACTTTTTAATTATACAATTAATTCGTAATTTAATTTCATTGATTTTTAAAAATTAATAGATGAGCAATGTTTTAGTCTAATATATTTATTTATATGTATATTATTTATAATTACAATTTACATTTCTTTACAACTTTCGGAAAGTGAAAAAAAAACATAAGCTGTAGCCCAGGAGCACGTTCTGTTATAGACATAGTCTGTAGCAATTATATTTACACATGTGAGTACATAGTTGGAGTGGCACGCCCCCCTAATTGTTTTAGTTGGGTAGCCGGCTTGAAACACCGTGCGCGTAACCCTTTTTATGATTAAGATTCTTTAGTTATATAACTTAATTCAAATATATAAAACGTATGCCCCTATGTCGTGATGTGAGCTCTTGACTGATGGTTAGCTGCGCGTTATGTTTAGACTGAGGTTACTGGTACAAATCCCTCGGCTGCATATTTTTCATTCTAATCAAATTTGTGATGTTTTGCTGACAAGTGGGACCCACCGGATGCAATACACCTGACAGGGGCCTTTTTGTGAGAAAAAAATTAATAAAAAACCGAGATTTTTTGGAAGTCACTGACAGCGGGCCCTATGCCACGCTGTCATGCCTTGTCAGCATCGCAGCCCTATGCAAACGAGATTTGCACCGTATTTGCACGTTCGAGCCAAGTTTTTGCACCACTTTAATGTATGCTGCAAGTTCTAGCACTAAAGTGACCGTTTGCGACAAGTTCTAGCACCACCGGTGTAATTGACTCTTTTAATATTTGAAAACTTTTATTGTTTGCTTGATTTTAAATTTTGAATTTGAAATGGTTTCGAACTAATGCGAGATTAGCAACAATAACCGAGGTGACATGGCATCGTTAACGTGGGATTGCTGTAGCTTAATTATCCGGGCGTCACAGAGACTTCAGTCTCACTAGTAGTTCCGCGCGGACTTCAACGTTTAGCTTGTTACCTCAGTTACGATCTTGTGCCCTCGGCAGGATCTTGTTGATTGTCAGGCTTCTCAGCCTTTTTCATTTGTAGTTGTGTGTACTCAGACAAGTAAATCTTCCGCATGTACTTGTTGTTTGTATGCTCTGTATGTTGGGTCATGAGACCCATGTTTGTAATACTTGGCTCCTCGGAGCCTAATGAATAAATACTTTGAGTTGTAGAGTTTTGTTGTGATGCCATGTTGTATTTGCACATATCGAGGATATTGTGTGTATGATTTGAAATGCTTGGTATGTGTGGGATCAAACAACCTAGGTGCCTATCCTTGGTAGCCTCTCTTATGGGGAAATGTAGTCTAGTGCTTCCACTAAGCCATGGTAGTCTGCTACAGCCCGGTTTACCAGAGTCCTGTTAGCCCAGTTGCTACTGCTCCGGAACACTTAGACTGGCCGTCATGTGTCCTTCTTCAATCATGTGTCTGTCCCTTCGGGGAAATGTCACGCGGTGTCTTTCGGCGTCCTGTTAGCCTACTACAGCCCGGAATCCCGGAGTCCTGCTAGCCCAGGTGGTACAGCCCGAAATCACTCGCTGATGACCGACACGTTCATCGCTGGGTCATGTATGCCTCTCCCTATAAGTTAGTGCCACTTTGGGTTCACGACTAGTCATGTCGGCCCGGGTTCTCTGTCATATGGATGCTAGCGACACTATCATATACGTGAGCCAAAAGGCGCAAACGGTCCCGGGCCAGGTAAGGTGGCATCCGTGGGAATACCGTGCGTGAGGCCACAAAGTGATATGATGTGTTACATGCTAGATCGATGTGGCTTATGATTGGGGTCCTGATAGCTTTGGTATCAGAGCCTGGCTACCTGTAGGATTACCAAGCCAAACTGGTCAAAGTTGAGTCTAGAAATGCTTTAGTTATGTGTAAGGGAATTGATTGTGGAAAGGGACGTAAGGCTCTTTTTACTCCTTTACCTTATGCCCTTCTGATCTTGGTCATCCTCTCCTTTCCTACATGGGTTAAGGACTAGGATCTCATCTCTCTATCAGGTTCATGTGTTATTAACCCGTAGAATCTAGGATTGTTGGTTTCAGGCCTCAGTGCAGTTTCTACTACTTTTAATATGTTGTTAGTTGAACCAGAACCTTGATATGATGTTGTTAAGTGACTATGCAATCCTTGTGAATGTCTCAAATCTTTTTCTGAGCATTTACAGCCGTTATGTTGTCCGAGTCATCCCAGGTTGTAAATAGTCTGATGCATTTGCAAATTCCTTCTTTCCATTCCTGATGTCCCTTTGGGCCAGTTCAACCACACTAATCGGTGAGTTGAGGTACTGTATTGCCTCGACATATATGTTGGAGCTATTATTATGACCCTAGATGTTTTAGGGAGTCACTCAGTAACCTAGCAATGCTTTGTATCATCAGTATGATGATTCTGGCCATTATTCTCGAAAGCATCTCGTGATGCTACTTAGTAGTAGGAATTCTACTCCTGGGATTTTTTGAGCCCAAAATTTACCCTACTTACTTCATGTGGATAGTGTTTGCTAGTTCCTTTCGGATATTAGTAACCTTTGCGATACTCCTCAAGGTCCGTGGTAAATCCTTCTTCCAATACCATGAACTACTTATGGCTGAAGTCCCTTGTTGAACCAAAACATCACAATAAGAGTGCTCTTGATGAGTTCTCCATTCTGCATTTGAATCTGCCAGTCCTACCTTTTTGCATGGATTATTTGGAAGAAATATGTTGAACTTGTTTGACATACTAAATCTATGCATCTGCAACTTAGAAAACCATATGTTCCTTTGAGTTGTCTCTCTTTAGTTGTTATCCGACCCTCGTCTATCAATTGATAGTCAGGAGTAGATGTGCATTCATGTTCATCGTTACCTTTTACTCTTGAGGTATGTCGAGCCATTCTATTCCGGAATGACTAGGAGAAACAAACTCCAGCACCTCATCCATATCTAGGATTGGGTCAAAGCAGTTGTGCTCCACAGATGAAAATGCCAGTCCAGCTTTTGTTCTGGTCTACCTCGGAGTATTACCCTCTTTATGTCAAGAATGTCATGAGAATTGCACCATCTCTTATGAATCCCGATTTAGTGATACTTCTCGCCATCATTATTCATCCCTTGGTTCCCGTGTTGTTGCAACCGGAATGCTGATAAGTGAACTATGATGTGTGAAATCTATACTCCTAGCAATTTCGTTGCTTGGAGTTAAATGGACAAAAATCACATTCTTAGTGTGTTGATTATTGAATCATCACCCTAAAAAAATTGATCGTGCTACCTAGCCCTTATTTCTCGTGCACTTTTCGATCAATGGGTTAGGATAGTGAAAATCCTTGCTTATTTGATCATATCGTCTTGCCCTGAAAAGCAAGATTGTTCTCGAGCTTAGTAACATATCGGTGGTTAGTGATTTTCCGGATATCTTCATGGAAGTATCACCAGGTTGTTCCCTGGCCGTTATGTTGAGTTCGTGATCGTGTTGGTTTCCTCTAAACCACCCATTCTCCAAGATTTTGTGTTGGATACCCTGAACTATTTGGTTGAGCTAAACAACAACCTGGAGAGTTGGAAGATGAAAGCTTGTCCCACTTAGTTCATTTTAAAGGGATATCTTTGCGATTGTGTGTGTGTTGAAGAAACATGATATCCTAATTGATTGATCCTCATGATCAGTTGCGGGTGTTATTGTCCTATCCAATCTTTGATTTGAGCATGGGCTATCGTCAAATCAAATCAGAACCAACGATGTTCATAATGTTGTCTTACTCGTGGATGTTTCCTCGAGCATACACCATTATATCTTTCGGGTCTGACCAATGCTATCACCTTGTTCACATAATTATGGAATTCCATTTTATTTTGGAAATCCGAATGAATTGTTGTTGAGCCCATCAGCAATATTTTTATCTTCTCCATGATTTATGATGAACATCCAGCTAGTGTTGGAAACTTGTGTAATCATTTTCTTCGTGTCCCGTTCATGAAGTATATGTTTGGTGAAAGAAGATACTTCCTCTAATTCACGTGCACTTGGTGTAAGTTGTTGTCGTGACTTTGAGAAAGTTTGTTTTGCTTCCTCTGGAATCATCCCAAGTTAGTCATGTATGCGCGAAGTATTCTATGGTTTGATAGGTTTGGCCACCTCCATTCCATACGTAATTCCTAGCATACCAAGCCACTGATTGATTTGTTCAAGATAAAGGAGTCTGTTCTAAGGTTAGTACTTTAGACTTCTGCGCAGAGACTTTGATATCATTAATGATGGTTCCCTACTAGAACTCGGTAGTATTTTGTTGTAAGACTACCATGTGATCATGCTTGTCTGGGACAATGTGTTCACATGGGTGTAGCAGAACCAGCTCATGTTTTGGGGCTTGCTATCATAGTTCATTTCCCGAGAATCTCGCAACATCATCTCGTCGATTTGTGTTGCAAACTTTCATTTTTCTCTCTAGACTTGATGAGTCTGGAATATCCTGACACCAACCAAATCTGAATCTCAGGCAGATATGATGGTTGGAACATGTCCCAAGAACTATAATATTGGTTTCTATATAACCCGGTAAAGTGGATGTCGTGGCCAACACACCCAGCCGGAAGACCTATTATTGTAGTATCTTGATTGAGGAAGTTGGCCACCTCCCCATAAGGATCTCATAGGGTATACTCCAGAAGTTGCTCCTTATGGATTCTTATGTTCCCGAAGTCCGACCTTTTACTTGATGTCCTAGATACCAAACCATATCAATCAATGGGTTACGCTAGCACATCAAGGAGAACATTAGAAGCAGAGTGCTAAATGTCTCTTGGTCGATCATCCAGATTCTGTTTCCTTGGCCTCGTTAAGGTGAAATCTGAGAAGGTGTTAGTTTCCTTTGCATCTGCATCGTCCATCACCATTCATCATGGTAGTATGTTGTGTTGCCAGGATCCTTGACACGGATATTGGTAAAACCTTGATGAATATGGAAATGCTCAAGTTCTTGAGAGCACACGCAAGCACTAGGTTTTATCATTGGCATTAATTGGGATTTGCTACCAGTTTCCTCGGTTATGTTATAACCTTTTCAAACAGTGGACTCACTCTGTACTATTGGGGTTTTCCCTAGTTACTAGAATCATTCCCAGCATTTGCATTTTATTCCCATCTTGCACCGCCGTTGTGCCATCCTACCACGGGTTCCATCCATTTCCGACGATAAGTAGAAATCATCCATTGCGTTGTCTTCAACAAGGTAGTCCACATCATCCATCCTAGTCAGAGTATGTCATTTCTTCGAACCCTCCGAAACGATCAATTGTGATTTTCCTTAGGCTGGTATGAAGAGTTTCAATCATCTAGATATCAAAAGTAATTCGTTTTGCCACTTAAGGGAATAATTCTACGAGTCACCTCCCCCGAGGTGTCCTGTTATGGAATCATGGCACTTATCTCCTCGCTACTTTGACCCCATTCACCATCTTCTCAAGCGTGGAATTGTTGCCTACCAAATTGAACCCCGTCATCTGTTCTTCCATCCCTTCCGAGGTGTGTTTGAATGTCTCCGCTCGAGAGATGTTGCTATGTCTCATTCCGTGAGTTGATCCTGAGTTGTTCGATCTTCGAGAAGATCGATCCTTCTAGAGTTTCCTTTTCCTCTCGTTGCCATGTTGACTGGAGTTCTTAGAGCAAGACGACAAGACAAAGATGGTGATTGAATCAACGCCTTTATGAAGTGCAAGCTGGATCGTGAAGATTATGTTAGTTTGTGTTCCCCCTTCATCTTACCCTACGCTTGAATCTCGGGACAAGATTCTTGTTTAGTGGGGGTGAGTTGCCACAGCCCTAGCTTAGTCTTGCCTATCATTGCATAATCTCCATGCATCATGTTTAAATTTTGTTAAACTTGAAATGGGGATGTTCAAACCCTAGCACCAAATAGAATTCAACCAGTCTCAATTTGAAATCATTTCAATGAACCCAAAATGCCCTTCTGAAAATTTCATCATTTTTGAATTGGTCTAGAACCTCTTCCAAAAATGGTGCATATTTTTCTAGGACACTTTGGATTTTTGAATTAATTCATAAGTATTTGAACTTGGACATTTAAATCTTATAAATATTTTTTAATGTCCAAATAATCCTAAAAGTAATTTAGGGCTATTGGGAAATATTTCAAAGGTGCCCAAAATTATTTTTAGGATTTTACCAAGTGGTTTAGTATTTTTACTAAATCAAAAACAACAGCAGAAAATAGAAAAACATAAATAAGAGAGAGAGATAATACCTGTGTTACCTGCGGCGCAACTACTGTGCAGCCACCTGGCCTAGCACTGCTGGCCCAGCCCACCACGGGCTCCCGTGTCTTCTTCCTCCTCTGCCAGGAGGACAAACAGGTGTGTGGCGAGCGCCGACGCTGCCCTGGCCAACTCCTGCTTCCTCGGCCCCTCCTAGCGACGCCAAGACGACGCCCCGCTCCCCTATAGATCTTTCCCCCTTGCAGTGCGCTCTATCCTCTCCCCTAGTGCTCCCTCTCTTGCACCGCCGAGCGCCACCATCACCAACGTCGCCGTCCGCCGCGGCCATAGTCAACCCCTCGCCCCTTTGTCGTGCCCACGAGCTCCGCACCGTCGTCCTGCGTCGTCTCCATAAGCCACGCTTCGCCGGATTCCCTATGAAGCCGCCTTTGCCCTCGTCTTCAACTCTGGGCACCAGAGATCGCCGCGGCCGCCAGTCGACTCTAGAACCTCCACCAAGCCGCCGAGCCCTCCGTCCGACGCGATGTGAGCTCATGATCCGTTTTCCCCTTTCAGAGTTGTCCCTCACGTCCTACAGTCGTCACCCCGCGAGCAGCGAGCTCCGGCCATCGCCATGGCCGGCAAGCCTCGCTCTCCCAAGCTCTTCCGATCGCTCCAGTAGCACCCATGTGCTCGCAGGTTCCCCAGGAAGCCATGTAACCCTTTGGTTAGTCCCCCTGTGCACCACAGCGTCGGCTATGTCATGCCCGTGGCTCGGCCGCCCCCAAAGCTCGTCGCCGGCTATGCTCCCGGTCTCCCCGCACCCCCCTGACGTATCCCCTGGATGCGCATGATCACTAGCTGCCCTAGGGCCAAGCAGCGCCCCTAGACGATGCCTGTAGCACCGTCCCGAACAGACGCCGTCGCACTAGATGGTCGCCGGCGGTCAAGTTCCGACCGGCTGACGTGGCCCTGTAATTAGGGCCTAATCCACCCACTAATTGCCCACCACAGTCGCTGACAGCTGGGCCCCACTGGTTTAATTAACCTACTAACAAAATTAGTTAGACTTAATTTGATTCCAGTGGACCCACACGTCAACATTGACTCTGTTGACGTGGCGTTTGACCGGACCCATCTGTCTGTGACACGACCCAACACCGAGACACTGACATGCGGGTCCCATTGGTCAATTTGACTTGATCGACCCTTGTTGACTTGCTGACATCACACTGATGTCATGCTCACACAATAAATCATTTACTAGATTTTGTTTATTTCTAAATAACCAGAAAAATCCAAAAAATGACTTTAACTTCAAAAAATCATAAAAAATCAACCGTACATCAGAATGAAATAATTTATATATGGAAAATGATCAGAAAAATATGAAGGATCTGTTTATGCCATATTCATGCATATTTGAGCAAGTTAGCACCACTGTTTAGGACAAACTATGTGAATGGCATTTGAATATTAACTTATGTAGTTCGAATTTGAACCTAGGGTTCAAACCAACTTCATCTAATATGGTTGCTAGTTGCATTAGCTCAATCAACATCATATTGCCATGTCACATTCATGCATCATATTGTTGCATTGCAATGATTGTGTTTCCTCTCTGTTGCCGGTAATTGTCCCCCTTCAGTAGATGTTGTTCTGGCGATGAGTTTGATGACACTGATGAAGAGATATACTATCTTCGGAAGTGCCAGGCAAGCAGAACCCCCTTGTTCATTCCGATACAATCCCACTCTCTCGCTTCTGCTCTCTTTTACTGCATTAGGACAACAACGATTCAATTGTTACATGTTGCGGTAGTTAAACCCCTTTCCTCTGCATGACCTATCATTGCCACAGTAAATAGATGAAACCCACTAGTATGAGTAGGAGTTGTTTGAGCCCTGATGTGCCTACTCATTCATGCTGGTTTGTCATGCCTACTACTACTTAGAGTTGTGTCAGGTCTGATTGATCGGGGATGAATTGGAAAGTTGTGAACATGTCCTACTATTGAGAGCTAAGTGCGTGAACACGATTTGGTAAAGGTACTAGTGGGAGGCCATGTAGGAGTACATGTTGGGTTGTCTCATTGAAATCGTCCTTAGGAACCGAGTTCCGTGTTTGTGATTTATGAACAGGTACTACCACGTGTTGGGGCCGAAACCACTGGACCCACTCGACTTATTAACCGCCTTGATCTCTGTCTAGGAGTTGCAACTAGTTTCTAGTGTTTGTAGGATATGTGTTGGAGGTCGTGCATAGCGCTGACCCTTGGGGTGGGATATGATACGGTAGATACACCATGGCACGGTGTACCGGGCGCCCGTTTGTTGTCTCGGGAACCCTGCACACATCGTTTGGTGCTGTGAACGAAACCCCTACCGGATCCCCTCCCGGATGGAACCCGAACAGGCGATAAACCTGGACTAGAGACTTGTGTGGTTAGTCAAGTCGTAGCCAACTCCCTCGCCAAGATTCCGCTTGAAGGTTGCCGAGATACACGATGCGTACATGGTGGTAAGTGGCGAGAGCGTGTGTGAAGAAGTACACCCCTGTAGGGTAAACAAGATCTATTAGAATAGCCATGTCTTCGGTAAAGGACTTCTGGGTTGCCTGTACAGTTCATAGACAAGTGAAAGTGGATACTCTAAGATGCGCAAGATAAGCGTGAGTGCTATGGATGGCGTTCTCGTAGGGAGATGGGAGCGGATCCATAGTGGTGTATTGATATGGTGAATATGTGGACTCGTGTGCGCCACCTCAAAAGAGTTATTCGCAGTCGTAGTACAGGATAGGCACTGAGTCCAAGCTGGCTTGCTGCAGTTAAACTCCACCATCCCTTTGTTGATATTGATGCATATGTAGTTAGTTCTGATGTAAGTCTTGCTGGGTACATTTGTAGTCACGTTTGCTTAATTTATGTTTTTGTAGAGAGACTTCAGTCTCACTAGTAGTTCCGCATGGACTTCGACGTTTAGCTTGTTACCTCAGCTACGATCTTGTGCCCTCGTCGGGATCTTGTAGATAGTCAGGCTTCGCAGCCTTTTTCATTTGTAGTTGTCTATACTCAGACAAGTTAAGCTTCCGCATGTGCTTGTTGCTTGTATGCTCTGTATATGGGGTCATGATACCCATGTTTTTAATACTTGGCTCCTCGGAGCCTAATGAATAAATACTTTGAGTTGTAGAGTTTTGTTGTGATGCCATGTTGTATTTGCACATATCGAGCATATTGTGTGTATGATTTGAAATGCTTGGTATGTGTGGGATCCGACAACCTAGTTGTCTATCCTTGGTAGCCTCTCTTATGAGGAAAAGTAGTCTAGTGCCTCCACTGAGCCATGGTACTCTGCTACTGCCCGGTTTAGGGGAGTCTTGTTAGCCTAGTTGCTACTGCTCCGGAACACTTAGACTGGCCGGCATGTGTCCTTCTTCGATGTTGTGTCTGTCCCTTCGGGGAAATGTCATGCAGTGTCTTTCGGAGTCCTGTTAGCCTGCTACAGCCCGGAATCCTAGAGTCCTGCTAGCCCAGTTGCTACAGCCCAAAATCACTCGCTGATGACTGACACATTCGTCGTTAGGTTATGTATGCATGTCCCTATAAGTTAGTGCCACTTTGGATTCACGACTAGTCATGTCGGCCCGGGTTCTCTGTCATATGGATGCTAGCGACACTATCATACACATGAGCCAAAAGGCGCAAACGGTCCCGGGCTAGGTAAGGTGGCACCCATGGGAATACCGTGCGTGACGCCGCAAAGCGATATGATGTGTTACATGCTAGATCGATGTGGCTTAGGATCGGGGTCCTAACACAATCTCATGTACTGAATAAGAAAGGAATAAAGAGTTGGCTTACAATCGGCACTTCACACAAATAACATGTTAAACATACATCATCCAGAGTACAATTAAGGCCTGACTACGGAACCAAAATAAAAGAAGACAACCCCAAATGCTAGATCCCCGATCGTTCCCAACTGTGCTCCATTACTGATCAACCGGAAACGAAACATAACAACGACCAAGATCTTCATCGAGCTCCCACTTGAGTTGGGTTGCGTCACCTGCACTTGTATCATCGGCACCTGCAACTGTTTGGAAGTATCCGTGAGTCACGAGGACTCAGCAATCTCACACTCGCGAGATCAAGACTATTTAAGCTTATGGGTAGGATAGGGTAATGAGGTGGAGCTGCAGCAAGCACTAAGCATAGATGGTGGCTAACATACACAAATAAGAGCGAGAAGAGAAGCAACGCAACAGTCGTGAAGCTAGAAGTGATCAAGAAGTGATCCTGAAACTTCTTACGTTCAAGCATAAAACATGAACCGTGTTCACTTCCCGGACTCCACCGAAAATACACCGTCATGGCTACACACGCGGTTGATGCATTTTAATTAAGTCAAGTGTCAAGTTCTGTACAACTGAATATTAACAAATTCCCATCTGCCACATAACCACAGGCATGGCTCTCGAAAGTTTATACCCTGCAGGGGTGTCCCAACTTAGCCCATCACAAGCTCTCACAGTCAACAAAGGATATTCCTTCTCCCGAGAAGACCCGATCAGTCTCGGAATCCAAGTTACAAGACATTTTGACAACGGTAAAACAAGACCGGCAAAGCCGCCCGATGTGCCAACAAATCCTGATAGGAGCTACACATATCTCGTTCTCAGGGCACACCGGATAGGTCAAGCTACGAGTAAAACCAGCCCTCAAGTTGCCCCGAGGTGGCCCCGCAGGATGCCCGGTTCGGACCAACACTTAGAGAAGCGCTGGCCCGGGGGATTAAAATAAAGATGACCCTCAGGCTCCGGAAACCCAAGGGAAAAAGGCTTAGGTTGTTAGGCAAATGTAAAACCAAGGTTGGGCCTTGCTGGAGGAGTTTTATTCAAAGCGAACTGTCAAGGGGTTCCCATAACACCCAACCGCGTAAGGAACACAAAATCAAGGAACATAACATCGGTATGACGGAAACTAGGGTGGCAAGAGTGGGACAAAACACCAGGCATAAGGCCGAGCCTTCCACCCTTTAGCAACTATATAGATGCATTAATTAAAATAAGAGATATTGTGATATCCCAACATATCCATGTTCCAACATGGAACAAACTTCTGCTTCACCAGCAACTAACAACGCTATAAGAGGGGCTGAGCAAAGCGGTAACTTAGCCAAACAACAGTTTGCTAGGAAAGGTATTTTTCTACCCCATTTACATATAAAGTTTATTAAATTCGGAGCTACGATTAATTAGTTATGAATTAAATCATTTTAACATGTCAATATGGCAAAACAATGCAAACAACAAGTTTAATTTTTTTTAACATGGATGAAAGTTGCAAATTATTAATCTACACAAAATTCTAAGCATTTTAAATATATAGTTTGTTTAATTCTGATGCATGGTTTGTGAAATATTAATGCATGAACAATAAGGGGTTTTCTGTAAACCTGTAGTCTCCGGATAATTAGCAAATTCGTTCGCGAAAAAAAAACAGGCATCGACCGAATTGGAGCTACAGGCTGAAACATGACATGGGTGCTGGGGGTTGCCTCACATAATGGGCCTTGGCCCAGTCAGTGAAGTGCAGCAGGCCGGCTGGAGAGCTGGGCCTCGCGCTGGACGGGGCCCATGTGTGGTTGAAGGCAGGGCTCGAGTGGGCGAGGTCAATGCTCGTTCAAGGATGCAGCCGAAGACGACGACGGCGGGGACGCAGTCAATGGAGGGGACACAGGGACTCCAGCGAGCGGCGGGATGGAGCAGAAGGGCGGATCCGACGGGCGACGCGGTGGGGAGGTGGACGGAGGAGGCGGGCCGGGGGCCCTTGGGCAGTGCCGCGGGGAGGTCGTCCATGGCGTCTGCCTCCCGTGAAGGTTAGAGAGAGAGATAGTGAGACAAGAGGGAGAAGGAGAGGAAAAAGGGAATGGCGAGGGGAGCAGAGGGGCGGCCTGGTAGTCAAGGTCGTCGGAGGGCGAGGTCGCTGGCAGCAGGTCGAGCTCCTGCTCGAGGAAGGAGGCGCGCGAGGTGGTGCTTCGGCACGGCAGTTCAAGGCGGCGGGGTCGACGTGCTCGGGAACGAGGGCGCCATGGGAGGAGTTCAGGTCGGAGGCGTTCATGGCGTTCCCTAATTCAGCAAAAGAGAGAGAGAGCATGCTTAGTGGAGGGAGGAACCAGAGGAGGGGGAGAAAGGAACAATGAGGGGCCACGGCGAGCAGTTCCTGCTGGTGCTCGGCGTCGAGGTTTGCCGGGGCAGAGAAGGAGCTCCTCTCCTTTGGGCTTGAGCGAAGCAAGGAGGAAGAGGCATCGGGAGGGAGAAGAGCTTGGGTAGGGGTCTGTGTGGATGGATTGGATCTGGGTGTGGCTGGTGGTTGGCGCAGGGGGAATGAGAGGATCCTGAGGTGGGAGATGAGTGCGGCGGCGGCTGGGAGGATCCCTAGAAATTAGGGATTTGGCCTCGGCTTAGACTAAAATATATAGCGAGTGGTAAGGTTAGGGGTTACTCGGGCCCTCCGATCGCAATCGGACAGACAAGAAATAAATACGTAGGGAGTTCAAATAAGAAAACGGAGATGTTTTGTAGATGTTTGGGGGTGATCCGGACCCAGGGTAACGACGTCCCGCTTTCGGGTTCGGGGAAGTTTCGGACGCGCATGCGAGGGGGTCTGAGAGAGGTCGTCAAAGACAAGGGGGCCTAGGTGGGGCTAGTGGGCTGTGCAAAGAAGGCCTTGTAGGCTGAGAGGAGAGAAGAGAAATAGAGGCCCGACCACAGTTTTCGGAGACCGAAAACGTCCGATGTTAGACCGACTATATTGCCGCTATAGTTATCCGTTGGGGCGTTAGACGGACTCCGAATGCGATGAAACTTGACAGTCGGCCTATCTACACTATAATAAGACCGCACGCCAACTTTCATCCCATTTTGATAACATCTTCCGGCCACTTATAAAATAATATTTCTGACGTGCCGTGGGCGCGTGCAAGTGTGGTTGGGCTCAGAACGGACAATGGGGAGAACTGGGGAACCCGGACGGATGCAAGTTTTGAAAACATGATGATGCAATGCACATGATGACATGGCAAGATGTGACACACAAGCAAATGACATGGCAACGACAGCGAATACTGGAAGACACCTGGCGCGTCGGTCTCGGGGCGTCACAACACTCCACCACTACGGGAGGATCTTGTTCCGAGATCTAGGGATAGCACCGGAGGAAACGAAAGAGGAAGGGGAAGAGGTAAAACTTAGTTGCTTCTTGTACAAAGGAATGAAACCAATGAACCTTGAGAGCTTAAACAGTTTCGAGAAAGGCATACAACAGAGATGAACGAAGTTGAAAACACTCCGTGAGAAAAGAGGAACAAGGGACATTGTGAAAAACCTTGAGGTTAAGTGCCAAGATAGATATTGAAACCACTTTGGTTAAAACAAGATAGAGAAAGAATAGGAATAATATAATTTGGGCAGCACTCCGAGTGTAAAAGGAAGTAATTGAACATGAACTTGACAAGATGAGAGGATACTTGATGAAATCAACAACACACTGCCTCCGGAACAATTGAAAGAATGGCACAAGGGGTAAGAAAGATCTCAGACAGCACTCCGTTTGAGAAGGGAGGCAAAACTTGATAAGATGAGAGACCTTGAATGGAGGACACGACATTCCGGTTGAATGGATAAGCAAAGGAAAGAACATGATCTTAGACAAAAATGGGACGATGGATCGAAGTGAGCAACATCACAATGTCTCCGGAAGAAAGAATAGGAGATAGATCATTGGAATAACCGAATGGAGAAGAAAATGCTAGCTTCTGCCACAACGGAGCTTGGAAAGCACCCTTCCAAGAAGGTTATACGGAGTTGTTGGAAAACCGACAACGAAACGAATAAGCTTGTAGTGGGCTTATGGAAAACTACTCAAAACTATGAGGTGAAATTCTGCCACTAACGGAAACAATAGATTGGATTGATATCAACAAGGAGACGAGAAACTTATTCCACTGGCAGGATAAATGAAGAACCTGGGTCATTTATGAGCACCATAAATAGCAAAATCCTTAGGGAAAGCTTTAGGTGAAATATAACACAATATAACTCCAACGAAGAGATTAATGGATTGCAAAGGATCTCCTGAACGAAAAGAAAATGATGGGTTTACATATCTCATCCGTGAGAACTTGTGAATCCTGAAACACGAAGGGAAATTGTCAAGAATGACATAACACCACCTCAAAAGATAAGGTAGAAAGAATTGCACTTAGGAATGCAGGAAGAATACTTGAACTCCTCAAAACAAAACATGTGTTGAACATCATGTTTATTTTAGAGTATAGCTTGGTGGAACTTAACTTCAAGAGAAATCTTGAAGAACAATTGAAGAATGAAAAGAATCCTTGATGAACCAGCATGTAACCTCCATGAAGAACTCCGAAATGATAACATAAAAGAATTGAAGGTTTGAAGCGAACAAGATTGAAGTCTTGCAATCATTAGATGGAGCTTTGCGATGATATAACCGAGAAAACATGGAACTCCGAAAAGAAAGATGAACAATTTAAACCGAGAATTTTGATGAACCTCCGGAATAAGGATTTGAAATTACTCGATTAAACAAGAATAAGAATTACATTATGCTTATCCTTCATCAATTAAATTGATGACACACAATGGATTTGGCATACTACTCATTCTCATTGGAAATGATTAAGGAGAGATATAGCGCAAACTTGAGAAAGGTCTTCAACCAACCACCGGTAGGATTGAAACAACGAATGAATTAATATGATAACCATGGAATAGAATCTTGAGCAAACCACCGTAAGAATTGAAAATGAAAGTAGCAAAGGCACAATTCACCGGGAAGAATTGGAAAACGAATGAAGATACTTGTTGGGATTTAGATACATGAGAGCAAAGAGATCATGAACCGATTAGAGGATATTTGAACGATGCACTGGTATGATTTGGAGAACGAGAGCTGAAAGCTAGAATGAATAATAGAAAGGTTGAACCAACGATGAAAAGAATTTGAAAGCGATATTGGAGAAGGCAATTGACTGCTGAAAATTCATTCTTATGTCAAACTTTGAAATGAATTTGAGAATAGCTCCGGGAAAAATTAGAAGAGTCAGGTAAGATCCTGGGAAAAGACCTGTGGGTTAGGGCCCACTCAAAAGATACACTGTTGAATGATTTAAAAGAGAGATTGCGCCGGTTGAGTTAAATGGCTTGAATGAGGTAACAACCACGATTAAGAATGGAAACACGGATCTTCCGAGATATCTTCAACACTCCAGAATAAATGAATAGCGAGAAGTGGATGATTAAGAGGTGCACCGGCATGAGAAGACATTTGAAACGAGGAAAGGACATGATCGACAAAGCTTGACTTGAATCCATCAGAGAAGAAAGAGAACGAATAAGGATGAACTTGCGGCTCCGTTAGTATCTTTCTGAGAATCACCGGATAAGAACATTTACGGAAAATAATGGAGAGGCTTCCCATCAATAAAAAAATACTTGATTAAGAAATCTGAGTCCTTGAAGAAAAAGGGTGGGAGGGCGGGAAAAACAAAGACAACTTGGGACGGATGAAACAAATAACGTTGAGAAGACTTTGACTTGACCTTGCGGATGTTGAAAATGATCGGATCCACTTGAAGAGAAACACGCCGGTTGAAAAGGATTGACATGACAATCTCGATTATCATGAAGGATTAGTATTCACATAGAAATATGATAACACCGTTTAGGAAGGTATGGAATCAACACTTGACATTGAAGCAACTCGAATACCATAACTTAAAAACAAAACAAAGGATTGGCTTACAGAATAAGACGGAAACAAACATATGATAGAACCCATATCGTATCATGTGTCTGTCAGAAAGGTATCCTAGGAGATACTTGAATTCCCACTTATAAACTCCCGAAACTTTCTGGTTATGCAATCAGGTGTTGGGGATACAGGGGAAGCATAATATCTCACCCAAACTAACAATCCCTACATCCAGCTGTATCCATCCTTCAACACATAACCAAGAAACCTTCGGAAATTGTGTACCTCAACCTTCGAAAAGCATATGTTATACGTGTTATGGCAATACTCCCGAACTCCCACCCCGGTACTGGGTGGCATCGAGGTTATCTCAACAACAACTGCATAAAAGAGATTTTCGATGTCAGCGAACTCAGGTATTCCAGAACTGCAACGATAAAATTGTGACGACAACACCTTGGAGCTCAACTCCCCAGGACACCGCCACAACCCCTAAATGTCAGGAGGCACCAAGAACAATGTTATCGTCACAAGACTATCGGAATGATTCCAAGATACCCGCGTGATCCTTAAAAAAATTCCGGGAAATTTTAGGAGAGGAGAGTTAAAACATCCACGTCAGGAGACCTCACTAGAGCAACGAAGGGGCTGAGGAGTAAAAAGAATCCTACTCTCCGATATATATAATCCTAAGAATCAAAACATTTTGTTCTAGACTCAACAACGTCAGGGATTCGATCAAGCAGGGGGCTCCTAAGTCGGGGATGGCTCTGATTACCAACTTGTAACACCCACGATGCGGCTATATCTCCCACGTGTCGAGGCACGACTTAGAGGCATAACCGCATGGTGGTTTAGTCGCAAATGGGGTAATCTTTACACAATCCGATGTACTGAATAAGAAAGGGATAAAGAGTTGTCTTACAATCGCCACTTCACACAAATAACATGTTAAACATACATCATCCAGAGTACAATCAAGGCCCGACTACGGAACCAAAATAAAAGAATACAACCACAAATGCTAGATCCCCGATCATCCCAACTGGGCTCCATTACTGATCAACAGGAAGCGAAACATAACAATGACCAAGATCTTCATCAAGCTCCCACTTGAGCTGGGTCGCGTCACCTGCACTGGTATCATCGGCACCTGCAACTGTTTGGAAGTATCCGTGAGTCACGAGGACTCAGCAATCTCACACCCGCGAGATCAAGACTATTGAAGCTTATGGGTAGGATAGGGTAATGAGGTGGAGCTGCAGCAAGCACTAAGCATATATGGTGGCTAACATACGCAAATAAGAGCGAGAAGAGAAGAAATGCAACGGTCGCGAAGCTAGAAGTGATCAAGAAGTGATCCTGAAAGTACTTACGTTCAAGCATAACACAAGAACCGTGTTCACTTCTTGGACTCTCCCGAAAAGAGACCGTAACGGCTACACACGTGGTTGATGCATTTAAATTAAGTCAAGTGTCAAGTTCTCTACAACCGGATATTAACAAATTCCCATCTGCCACATAACCGCAGGCACGGCTCTCGAAAGTTTATACTCGGCAGGGTTGTCCCAACTTAGCCCATCACAAGCTCTCACGATCAGCGAAGGATATTCCTTCTCCCGGGAAGACCCGATCAGTCTCGGAATCCCGGTTACAAGACATTTTGACAATGGTAAAACAAGACCAGCAAAGCAGCCCGATGTGCCGACAAATCCCGATAGCAGCTGCACATATCTCGTTCTCAGGGCACACCGGATAGGTCAAGCTACGAGTAAAACTAGCCCTCAAGTTGCCCCAAGGTGACCCTGCAGGATGCCCGGTTCGGACCAACACTTAGAGAAGCACTGGCCCGGGGGGTTAAAATAAAGATGACCCTCAGGCTCCGGAAACCCAAGGGAAAAAGACTTAGGTTGTTAGGCAAATGTAAAACCAAGGTTGGGCCTTGCTGGAGGAGTTTTATTCAAAGCAAACTATCAAGGGGTTCCCATAACACCCAACCGCGTAAGGAATGCAAAATCAAGGAACATAACACCGGTATGACGGAAACTAGGGCGACAAGAGTGGAACAAACACCAGGCATAAGGCCGAGCCTTCCACCCTTTACCAAGTATATAGATGAATTAATTAAAATAAGAGATATTGTGATATCCCAACATATCCATGTTCCAGCATGGAACAAACTTCATCTTCACCTGCAACTAACAACGCTATAAGAGGGGCTGAGCAAAGTGGTAACTTAGCCAAACAACGGTTTGCTAGGAAAGGTGGGTTAGAGGCTTGACATGGCAATATGGGAGGCATGATATAACAAGTGGTAGGTAGCGCGACATAGCGATAGAGAGAACAACTATCAAGCAAAGATAGAAGTGATTTCGAGGGTATGGTCATCTTGCCTGAGATCCCGCAAGGAAGAAGAATGAGTCCATGAAGAAGACAAGCGGACGTAGTCGAACGAATCCTCACAACTGCCGAATGAAACCGAAACTAACGAGAGAAGCAACCCGGAAAGAAGCAAGCAACATAGTAAACAACCATCACATAAACATGGCATGATGCGCAACCAAGTATGATGCATGTCCGGTTTAAAGAGGCATGGCATGGCAAAGTGCACAAACAAAACTACAAGTTAAATGGAGCTCAATATGCAAAGAGTTGCATATTGACGAAACACCATGTTCGATTATTTAGTTCTCTCCTGTTTAAGTACTCAACAATATTAAATGTTGGTTAGCATGGCAAGGGGTGAAGCATATGAAAACTACCTATCTAGGCAAGTTTAAATGAGGCTCGAACAACAAACAACAAGTCCGGAAAATCCCCATGTTCATATTTATGGATTTGGTACTATTCTGCCCTAAACCATATTTTTAGAGTTGTTAAACATGCAATATGAGTGCACCATGTTAAACTAGACATTTTTCTACCCCATTTACATATAAAGTTTATTAAATTCGAAGCTACGGTTAATTAGTTATGAATTAAATCATTTTAACATGGAAATATGGCAAAACAATGCAAACAGCAAGTTTAAACATTTTTAACATGGATGAAAGTTGCAAATTATTAATCTACACAAAATTCTAAGCATTTTACATATATAGTTTGTTTAATTCTGATGCATGGTTTGTGAAATATTGATGCATGAACAATAAGGGGTTTTCTATAAAACTGCAGTCTCTGGATAATTAGCAAATTCGTTCGCGAAAAAATAGGCATCGGGCCAAATTGGAGCTACAGGATGAAACATGACATGGGTGCTGGGGGTTGCCTCACACAATGGACCTTGGCCCGCTTGGTGGACTGCAGCAGGCCGGCTGGAGCGCTGGGCCTCGCGCAGGACACGACCCATGTGCGGTTGAAGGCAGGGCTCGAGCGGGCGAGGTCAACTCTCATTCAAGGACACAGCAGAAGACGGCGACGGCGGGGACGCAGTCAACGGCGGGGACACAGGGACTCCGGCGAGCGGCGGGATGGAGCAGAAGGGCGGATCCGGTGGGCGACGCGGCGGGGAGGTGGCCATGGGAGGCGGACTGGGGGCCCTTGGGTAGGGACGCGGGGAGGTCGTCCATGGCGTCTGCCTCCTGTGAAGGTTACAGAGACAGATAGTGAGACAAGAGGGAGAAGGAGAGGAAAAAAGGAAGGTCGGAGGGGAGCAGAGGGGCGGCCTGGTAGTCTAGGTCGTCGAAGGGCGAGGTCACCGGCAGCAGGTCGAGTTCCTGCTCGAGGAAGGAGGCACGCGAGGTGATGCTTCGGCACGGGAGTTCGAGGCGGCGGGGTCTACGTGCTCGGGAACGAGGGCGCCATGGGAGGAGTTCAGGTCGGAGGCGTTCATGGCGTTCCCTGATTCAGCAAAAGAGAGAGTGCATGCTTAGTGAAGGGATGAACCAAAGGAGGGAGAGAAAGGAACAATGAGGGGCCACAGCATGCAATTCCTGCTGGTGCTCGGCGTCGAGGTTCGCCAGGGCAGAGAAGGAGCTCCTCTCCTTTGGGCTTGAGCGAAGCAAGGAGGAAGAGGCATCGGGAGGGAGAAGAGCTCGGGCGCGGGGCTGCGTGGATGGACTGGATCTGGGTGTGTGGTGGTTCGCGCAGGGGGAATGAGAGGATCCCGATGTGGGAGACGAGTGCGGCGGTGGCAGCTAGGAGGATCCCTAGAAATTAGGGATTTGGTCTCGGGTTAGGCTAAAATATATAGCAAGTGGTAAGGTTAGGGGCTACTCGGGCCCTCTGATCGCAATCGGACGGACGAGAAATAAATAGGTAGGGAGTTCAAATAAGAAAACGGAGATGTTTTGTAGATGTTTGGGGATGATCTGGACCCAGGGTAACGATGGCCCGCTTTCAGGTTCGGGGAAGTTTCGGAAGCGCACGCGAGGGGGTCTGAGAGAGGTCGACAAAGACAAGCGGGCCTAGGTGGGGCTAGTGGGCTGCGCAAAGAAGGCCTTGTGGGCTAAGAGGAGATAAGAGAAAGAGAGGCCCTACCGCAGTTTTCGGAGACCGAAAACGTCCGATGTTAGACCGACTATATTGCCGCTATAGTTATCCGTTGGGGCGTCAAACGGACTCCGAATGCGACGAAACTTGACAGTCGGCCTATTTACACTATAATAAGCCACATGCCAACTTTCATCCCATTCCGAGAACATCGTCCAGCCACTTATAAAATAATATTTCGGATGTGCCGCGGGCGAGTGCAAGTGTGGTTGGGCTCATAACGGACAACGGGGAGAACTGGGGAACCCGGACGGATGCAAGTTTTGAAAACATGATGATGCAATGCACATGATGACATGGCAAGATGCGACATGCAAGCAAATGACATGGAAATGACAGTGAATTCTGGAAGACACCTGGCGCGTCGGTCTCGGGG